>NC_091742.1:22052400-22244900 GCF_043380555.1 Nothobranchius furzeri
CCGATTCATGAATAATTGTGCTCAGAAAAGCAGGGATGTGTTTACAACAGCAACGGATGTAAATGAGACTGAAAACTGCACGGACAATGGAGCTTTCACGACAGATTTCATGGGCACATACGCAGCACAAAAGGTCATCTCGGTCTGAAACGCAACACAAAAGCCTCGCCTATCTCATTCAGGCTTGTTAACCAAACAGTACAACATCCCTGAGGAGAAATCCTAGTTGCTCTACTCGGTATTGTGTTGCTAACGGTCTTCATGCAATATTAACTTGCAACGGAGCTCAAAGGACGCCAAAAACCTTTGCGTAGTCTGCAATAAATACAACAAAACCAGTTGTGATTGACATATCATGAGTCACCCATGAATTATTCAATATCTGCAGTCGTATTGGTTCGCCAAATGGATCAACATGCTGAGGAGCGTGCAAGCCCTGGGTACCTGATTGCAAGTTAAAAGGCTCCCAAACCAGCCCAAACGCCTCTCTGAAAATTTGTCAGTCATCAAGAGCAGAGAGCAGTGACGGGAACAAGGCCCGCTCGGTCCTCCGTGCTGATTTGGACCTCCCGCTGCTCCCGGAGAAAAGGCGGGATCCTAGCGGCTCTGATATGTTTCTGATTGAAGACATAATTGTGATTGCGGGCGAATTTCACGGTTAGGAGCGTGAAACCCTCAGCGAGATGGATGGAGAGATAGAGAAGGGAGGGAGGAGGAAAGGACTGCAAATTAGGTGTCGAGGTACTCCAGAACTGGAGGTGAGAGGTGGATTGGTGTTGGATGACGTGTGCAGACACGCAGGATGGACAGAAGAACTAAAGCGTGGGATTTCTCAGGATGCGCAATGATTGATGGACAGTTTTACACACTATATATGTCTAAAAAGATGAAAAACCAATAACCAAAGAGTTTTATTTTTTGTTTTAAGACATATTCAATTCTACGTCTTTGAAGTTCACACTGAGCGTCTGTGTTTCCTTCACATCCCTGAAATATTGCAAGAGTGCACCTGATTTCCATTCATCTTTCAGTTCATCCACCCATCCACGCTCAAAATGTCCCCTTTAACGTTGCAGATGAGCTGGAAATCTCTGCAGCCTCGGCCACTCTGAAACCAAGGAGACGCTTCAATTACAGTCAATCTCTGAGGAAGAGTTTGGGCCGTAAGTGGCAGGATGTGGGAAAAGATGAAAACTCAAGTCCTAAAGATCCCAGGATGGACTAAAGGTTTAGGTTTTAGAAAGACAGCTGCCAGGAAACGACAGGAAACTCCTGGATGGATGCAGTTTAAATCAGAGTTTCTCAACCCTGGTCCTCAGCACCCCCCTGTCCTACGTGTTTCCATGTTGCCCTTTCAAACACTCGTGTTTCTCTACTACCACACACCTCACTTAAATTAATGACTGATTAACAGGCTTCTGCAGCACTTGATGTTCTCCTGAGGAGGCTATTCAAATGTGTAAATCAGGTGTGCTTGAAACAGAGACATTCAGTGCGTTTACATGCAGCCAGTAACCCTTTTAAAACCTGAATATTCACAATAACCCGGTTCCGTAGGTCCTTGTAAACACCGCCAAAAACCCGGACATGCTCATCCCGGAAACTCCTCCGTGGGGACGGAAAATGATGGCACGTAAAAACTATCAACACACAACACAGCTGTGAGTGAGCTACATCCTCTCCCGGTTACTACACCTGGGGTAACCCTTTTCTAACCCGAATGTTTGGTTGTGTAAACGCATATCGGGATATCCCCATCAAAGCGTGTGTTCTGCGCATGCTCTGTTCGCAAGGAATCTTGGTCTTTTGAGTAGCGAGACGTCTTGTATGCGCCAGAACACCGGAAGTAAACAACAAGTTGGGAGCAAAATGGCGAGTCGCGGCACAGCACCACACTTTTGGAGTGACGAGGAAACTAAAGCACAAACAAACGCGGTCACTATCTCTTCCGAACTGGGAAACATGTTGTTGTTTTCACGGATACCGGAACAAGAAGAACCGGAAATGAGGCATATTGCATCTGGACTTAGTCCATACGTCCTGACGCTACCCCAACATCCGCATTTAAATCGGGTTATGCAAGTTAGGGGTAACTCTTTCTATTTATGCTTGTAAATGGGTTATTCTAATCAACTCAGAAACCCGAATACCGACCTTAACCCGATCATAACCCGGATATTGGCTACGTGTAAACGTAGTCATTGTAGCGTTATTAAACATGAAAACATGCAGTCGCTGAGGACCAGGATTGAGAAACCCTGGTCTAAATCTTTAGTAGTCTCTAAGGATACTACTGCTCATTTATGACAGGAATATAATGGTCAGTGACTGATTAACCATTCCTATTAATCATGGCTATTCACTGAGATAGCAACGATTACCTTTTAAGGGAGCCTGTAGGCGCTGATTTACATCAGCGGTGAGCAGAGTTGAGCTGTTTGATGCTGATTAAAGGCTCTGAAACAATACATTGTAAATCAATCCGTCACAGGACGTAAACCGTGATGCCACGAATGCAGAAAAGAGCTGCTATGGCGTTCTAGATGACCAAGATGATATATGAACCTTAAAATGAGTTTATCAGGAATGTCAATGAAAGAAAAAAGAACAAAAACAAGAAATTAAGAGTTTATCTTCATGATGCTGCCAGTGTGTTTAGCCCTCCTTCTGCCAGCTTCACTCACTGACTTTTTAAAACACAGTGAGATGTTTATGTTTATGTATTTAGCAGACGCTATTGTCCAAAGCGACTTACAAGCGATAATCGGCATGTTGCCCTTGAGATGTATGGAGGGACAGGAAGTGCATGTCGTTTGGAATCCATGGCTAACAAAATGAAAATGTATATTATATTTTTTTAATTTATACTTGCATCCTTTTAGTCCTTAAAAATAATTAAGCTCTTCTGTAAAACTGACTCAAGAAGGTGCTGTCTAACCCTCAGACTGATGCATTTCTCTAATGACCCATATTTGACTACAGCATAATAAAACTCCTGAAATTCTTACAGATTTCGGTTTCAGTGTGAAATCTCATGATTATCAGTGACCCCATTTGAAAACCTCCCGGGGTTGCCCCTGAATCATCGTCTGCAGACCGACGGTGGAAATAAATAAATAAAACGGACTCCGTTTGAGTCTGAAACAACTTCCCACAGATTCTGTAAATGTAAAATTCTCAGGACAACATGGAAAACCCTCCAGCCTGATCTGAAATGCAAAAACACAATCAGTGTTTGATCGGAGCGAATCAACGTTTTTATGTGATCCTCTGACCTTCAGACACACATCAGCCATTCACAAAGCTCTGATTCACATGTCCCTGGTATTATTACCCCTCCACACTGAAACGGCTCTTTAGCTGTGTTCATTTTCTCCTCCCTTAAAAAACTTACGGAAAAGACAAACTGTTCTCTTATCTTCACTGGCTGGGAATTACTCCTGTTATTGACTAGCTGCATCCCTGCTCAAGTCTCCTCTCTCCTCAGAGTTTCTGCCACAGCAGAGGCTCACCTGCCAAATCTGGTAGTTAGGTGCAAAAATTAAAGATCAGCCTCTAATGGGGCTCATTAGTCAACCTAAATATGGACAAATACTTGGAGAAATGGCCTTAAATTGATCTTAGTATCCTTCAGCTGCTGCTTTTCACTCACTGTGAGACCTACTCATATGTAAAGTGTTAAGATATACAGAGAGCTCGCAGAGTGTGAGGCAGCAGACTTCAGGCACTTGTGCGTGGGATGTCAAGGTTTTAAAATACAGCGGTATTCAGATCACAGCTGTTCAGCGGGAGCATGAGCTGGTCGGGTCATCGGGATGGCTGCAGGCTGAAACAAACAAACAAAAATACTTTGCAGATTTGGAGAAACCTTCTGGGAATTAAACATTTGAAAGCCTCAGACTCTTGTTTCCCCAAAAAGAATAACAATATGAAGAATTAAAATCCTGTTTAAGTCTTGTAAAAGGTCTGCCGTTAAACTGTCGCGCCCTTCGCCAAGCTGTTGGGATTCATGTGATTTATAGCACCTGCCTTTCAAGGTAATTTGACAGACCAGCTGCCTGTTGTTCACAAATCCTCCTTAATCTCCAAAAACAAAAAAACAGCTCATTCCTCTTCAGCAAAAACAAACGTGGAGACTGTATGAAGCCGCAAAGCTCGGCCAATCGTGCCGTTTATGCATTTCACCCTGAAATAAATGAAGTTTCTCTGTCACTTTTACACATTTCCACCATGGTGGGCTGTCTGAAAATAAATGTATGTATCACAGCAAAGCTTTTGCAAAGGAATGGTGTAAAATGATAAATATGGCAGCCTGGCAGAGCTGCAGTAGCGTGGCAGAGCCTCAAACAGACAAGGGCAGGGAGAGAGAGAGAGAGGTGACACAAGGATGTAGCAGCAAAACCCGACTGAGATCAACGGGGACACATTTATTATTGATGGATGCAGATTTTCATATGTAAGAACAAAATAAGCACTTCTCTTTTCTAAAAGGAGCTCTCTTTATCGTATTAATGTTGTTGAGTCCAACTTTATCCTCGGCGGTGAGGGCGAACCCCCGAGGTCTCGCCTCAGGTCGGAAAAAGGATTTTCTGTAGTTAAAAAGCAAAGAGATGGTCCGGTAGAGGTATTGCTTTGGTTTTTGTGAGGTGAGATGAAAGCAGCCGGTTTGATAAATGGTAAAAACAGATAATAATATTATGTCATATCATCATTCTGGATACATCTATGTTTCTAAGAGCTCTACCTGCTTACATTCCTTAAAAACCTGCTGTATCTAAAGCCATGTCTTCTGCTCTCTGGTGGAGGATCTAATTGTCAAGTACCAATTTTATTATTTCATATCATCACATGTTATTTAATTACACAACAAAACACTTTAGCATTCGCCCCCCCAAAAAAAGAAAACATCCAGGTTTCTGATTGTTATTTCGTGATGAATTAAAGGGTTAAAAACAAAGTTAATGTAAAGGTTTGCTGAATTATTATTCAATCCTAAAATAAAGCTGAATACTTAATAAAGCTGTAGACAAAAGACTATGTTAGACTATATTAATGTGAGATTTTCTCTCTTTAAAGGTGCAATGTGTAAGAAGACACCTTGTGGTCAAATTTGGTTACTGCAATGTCTCACTCCTGTTTGCTGAGTTTCGTGGCGGTTGCCAGTTACAGACCAGCACCAGAGGATTCTAGATAACAAGCATGAGTCATACCCAGTAAACAGATAAATACATGGTCACACCTGGTGTTTTACGGTAGGGAGCACTACGGTAATAATATGCCTCCTGCATAGAGGAAGTGCTGTTTTTACTGTCTGGCTGTTAGCTTGCTAATACAGTTCAGAATGACTCATTAAAGGAAGTAAATCGCCACGACTGACTCATTCACCTCACATATTCATTTCAATGTAATATTGAGTTGATTGGTAATTGAAAAAGTAGCTTGATACGATTTTAGAGCCACAATTTTGTTCTGACAATTTCAACAGACAGAATGGAGAAAGTGTGTGCTAACTATGTCAGAGGTACTCCTCCTGCTGCCTAGTTAACTTTACTAAATTCATGACCTCTGGCTGAGGCAACATAGTGAGACAGGCAGGGAAGAGACACAAATGCTATGGATTTAAATGAGATGAGATATGAATTTTAGTTTGAAGATTTTTGTCCCTCATACTAAAGCGTAACCCTTACCCTACATGCACATGAAAACTGAACCCAAACTTGATTAACCTTCTTGCCTTTAACAAATCGTCTTCTCAAAAAGTGCACAAACACAAATCATGCTAACTTCATACCTGGCATATGCGCTGGCAACATTTATGTGGTGTCGTGCGAAGCTGTAAATGATGTCAGACCAATTACTGAACCCATTAGAGACCCAAGATGACCTATTTCATGCAGTTACATACGTGGATATACAAATGAGTGCAAAGAAACAGCGTTAGACTTATTAGAGGACATTAACGTACTTGTCTGAGGACAGCTTCCCAAACACGTCTACCTCACTCAGTCGTGTCTCCAATTCTCTTTCTGTCTTATATAAACCTGGTTTTGGTTGTGCAGAGAGGAGAACCACACATGCATTTATCCAGTTCAGGGACTTGTCTGGTATTGCCTCATGCGTGCTCTGTTCAATATTGATGCACAGAAGAAAGAAGCTTGGATTCATGCGTATGCAGACTTCAACACAACTACATTAGCTTGGGTATATTCTTGTTTTTGTGGTTTGAGCACACACCTGGTATCAGGAAGAAATCCACTCAAGTCTTTCCACACCATGCCCCAGGTCACCGGTAACTCACCTGTGACTTATTACAGAATCTGATGCAATCCAAAAAGTATGTTTGGATGTATTTATACTCAGTAATATACTCTGCACTACTGTCCTTTATGAGTTTTTATTACTGAGATGTGTCTCTCATTCCTGCAAATAGTAAAATAATAAATCTGAAAGTCTGAAACACACATTTTACATAGAATAATCTATTTATCACAGGAAAAGTGGTTATTTGAAAGACTTACAGGCTGCACACTGAGAGACACAGATTGTCCCCAAACATCACCTTGTATACCAATGTTTAGGTCATAAATTGGAGGGATGAAGTAAAGATCTTGGATGTTCTTTATTGTAATGCTTTCCTTCCTGGGACACCGAAGAAAAGTTTCAGAGGTTTCCAGAAGTAACAGAATGCTGTAGCTCTCATTTTAAAGGAACTGGAAAATACTAGCTCAATACTCCAATAATGAAATGTTTTCAATGGTTGCCTTGCCTGTTTTGAGTGGTTACGTGGTTTCCACCTACAAGGCTTTAATAGGTATCTGGGATCTCCCTTAGAGACAGGGTGAGACGTTCGGTCATCCGGGTGGGCCTCGGAGTAGCCCCGCTGCTCCTTCTCATCGAGAGGAGCCAGTTGAGGGGGGGCTTGGGCATCTGGTCAGGAAGCCTACTCACCTCCCTGGTGAGGTTTTCCAGGCACATAAGGGAGAAGACTTAAAGGAATACCCAGGACATGCTGGAGGGACTATGTCTCACAGATGGCCAGGGGACGCCTTAGGATTCCCCCGGAGGAGCTGGCCCAAGTGGCTGGGGAGGGGGAAGTCTGGGCCTCTCTCCTCAGGCTGCTGCCCTCGTGACCTGACTCTGGATAAGGGGATGAAAATGGATGGATGGGATTCAAGAGGTCTGGAACTAAGGCTGCATGATTTTGTAAAAAATTCACATTCTAATTTTTGAACCCTGCGATAAACACTCACTGGCCACTTTATTGGGCTCACCTGTCCAACTGCTCGTTAATGCAAATTACGGATCAGCCAATCACATGGTGGCAAGTCAATGCATTTAGGCATGTAGACATGGACAAAATGATCCACTGCAGTTCAAACCGAGCTTCAGAACGGGGAAAAAAAGGTGATTTACGTGGCTTTGATTGTGACGTGGTTATTGGTACCAGACAAGCTGGTCTGAGTATTTCAGAAACTGCTGATCTTCTGGGATTGTCACGCACAACCATCTCTAGGGTTTACAGAGAATGGTCCAAACAAGGGAAAACATCCAGTGAGCGGCAGTCCTGTAGGCAAAAATACCTTGTTGATGCCAGAGGTCAGAGGAGAATGGCCACACTGGTTTGAGCTGATAGAAAAGCAACAATAACTCGAATAACAACTCGTTACAACCAAGACATGCAGAAGAACATCTCTGAACACACAACACGTGGAACCTTGAAGCAGATGGGCTACAGCAGCAGAAGACCACACCAGGTGCCACTCCTGTCAGCTAAGAGCAGGAAACCGAGGCTACAATTCACACCAGGTTCACCAAATGCAGAAAAAAAGTGAGTGCTTGTGGAAGAAAATCTTCTCCATGTCCATCTGCTTCATCTAAACAATCTTCTGACATCCGTTAACTCTGCAGCCAGAGGGTTGCCTGCTTCTCCAACCTGGTGTCCCAGAGCAAAAGGAATCCCAAGGTGCTGTTTGACACCATCGGCAGTACTTTCTCTCCTGCCTCTCCTACTGCCTCCAGCCACTCTGTCTTTCTTTGTGGACAAAGTCAATAAGGTTAGATCTAGCATCTCTTCCTCAGCCTTAACTCTGCCTCTCCCAACCCCAACCCGGCGCTGCAGCTCTCCAGTTAGCCGTCTCAGCTGATTTTGTTCAAAACACAAATTTTAATTTTTAATATAGTTGCCACTCGGAGCTCGGCAGTAACTCCCCATGTCATCATGACACCTCCCTGTGTTGCGTCAAGGCGCACTCGCCGTTTATGAGACAGACAGTTACAGCAATATTATTACCAAGCAAGGCAGAACAAATGCCGCAAAATTAGCGCTACGCCATGCCGGCATGACACGTTTATGAGACACATATAACATTATGCCTATCTGCCAGCAGGGTGTCTTGTAAAAAGAGATTTTTTTGCAACACGGCAACATAATAAACAGGAGTTTTCAATAGATGACTTGAAAAGCACTTTAAGTTGTGCTACATTCCTGCCAGCTGGTTGGCAATAATCTTGAGGTCATTTCACACATTGCAGGCAATAAATTACATTCTTCTGGGTCAAATTATTATTTTTTTTGCAACATGATGCAGACAACACTTATGTCAAATCTCTCAGAAATGCTAAATAATGTCCAGTACACCATCGTGTATCGTTCATAGAATAGAGGCATTTTAAACATCTCAATTTTCTCTTTACATTCGCAAGGGTCTAATTAATGTCCTCCGATAAGATTTTCAGTCCACAACAAGACTTACGTCCCCAATCCAACATAGTAAACCGCTGAAAACCTTAGAAATATCCTTCAAAAGCATTCGTTATAGCATCCTCATACACAGTTAAATCTGACTAGTTCAGATGTTGGTGCAGTTTCACACGGCCATCATTGAGTCCATCCTCACCTCCTCCATCGCTGTGTGGTACGCTGGAGCCACGGTGAGGGACAAATATAGACTGCAGCGCATTTTGCGCTCTGCTGAGAAGGTGATTGGCTGCAGCCTTCCATCTCTCCATGACCTGTACGTCTCCAGAACTCGGGGGCGTGCAGGTCGGATAGCAGCTGACCCTTCGCACCCGGGTCACAGACTTTTTGAGTCGCTTCCCTCAGGCAGGAGGTTACGGTCCATCCGGACCAGAACCTCCCACCATAAGAACAGCTTCTTTCCATCTGCCGTTAGACTTGTGAACAGCTTATAAACACACAACCACGCTCGTCTTCTGTACTCGACACAACGTCACGTTATCGGCCATGTTACCATTACCTGCCTTTTTTTATAGCTGGAAGTTTTATGCTAGTTTTATTATATTTTATTCTATTTTTAATCTTATTATTCATGTTATATGTAGCACATAAGTACCGAAGCAAGTTCCTAGTTTGTGAATTGTTTGTTCACTGACAATGGCAATAAATCTTTTCTGATTCTGATTCTTAGAAAAAAGCATGCAAACTTGATTGGACTTAAAATAATAAGTACATGGGATTTGGTAATAATGTGTTGGAGCTAATACTCAAGTAAAATTCAAAGTCAATTCAAAGATACTTCAAAGATACTCCAAAATGAACTTAATTACAAGTTACTTTAAGGCAAACTAGTACAAAGTACTTGGAAATGTGTTTACTGAACTAGTTTTTCTGAGTTGAATATACTTAAGCTTTGGTAAACTGCAAGCAACAAATTTTGTACACTGTACTAGTTGGTCTTAGTTATAGGTACTTGCATTTAAATATATATTACTTTGTACACAGGAGGAGCTTCAAAACACAATTACCTAGTACCATGCACTTATTATTCTAAGTGCAATCAGTTTGCATGTTTTTTTCAAGTAAGTACAAATATCAGAAACTAGTCCCGCTTACTAGGAAATTAAATTAAACCCTGGGAACCCTGCATTCAGATTCAGATTTACCATGCAGGAGGTTGTGAAAGCTCTTAAGCAGGCACCTGGCCCAGACCACATCAGCAGCAGAGTTCTCAGAAACTGTGCACAGCAACTAGGGGGGGGGTGTTTCAGACCTTGTTCCAGAGCTCCATGGATACAAGCACAGTTCCCCAGCTCTGGAAACACTCTACGGTCATACCCATTCCCAAGACTAGCAGGGTTAAGGCTCTCAATGATCTTCGACCTGTGGCTTTGACCTCTTTACCGAAGAAGGCTATGGAGAGGATCCTGAAACATCACATTATCGGAGCCTTACACCCTCAGTTAGATCCACTTCAGTTTGCGTATCGGAAAGGGAGAAGTGTTGTTGATGCAAAAACATTCATCTTAGACATGGTGCACAGACATCTGGAGATCCCAGACTCTTCAGCTAGACTCCTGTTTGTTGACCTCTCCAGCGTTTAACACCCTGCAACCTCACATGGCTGGCAAACTCGCTTCTCTTTTTCACCTGGATGATCAGATAATCCTATGGATCCTGGATTTCTTAACTAACAGATCACAAAGAGTGCTGGTTAACAACACTCTCTCAGACCTTCTTTACACCTCCACTGGCACCCCACAAGGCTGCGTGTTGTCTCCTCTACTATTCATTCTCTACACAGATGACTGTAGATCCATCCAGCCTGACAGTTACATGGTAAAATACGCTGATGACACTGTGCTCCTGTCTCTTCTGTCAGGCCCTACTGTTTACCACGGGCAGGTCCTGCAGGAGTTTGGGGATTGGTGTGACACTGCATGCCTGGAGCTGAATGTGACCAAAACTAAGGAGATGGTGGTGTCCTTCTCAAACAAACAGAGAGCGCTGGTTACCGCTGCCTCCACTATCAGTCATGGACAGCCAGTGGAGCTGGCTGAAGAGTATAAATATCTAGGGACCACCTTTGATCACCTCCTGAAATTCGCTTCCAACACTGAGGACATCCTCAGAAGGTGCCAGCAACGACTCTACCTCCTGAGGAAGTTGAATTCATTTGGAGTCAGGAAGGACATTTTACTGACTTTCTATTATTCTTTTGAGTATTATCACATTTCCCATCCCCTGTTGGTTTTATTCTGTCAGCCTGCGGTATAGAAACCGTCTACAAAGCCCCGTCAAGGTGTGCTCTCGGATCATTGGACTACCACTGCGAAACTTAACTTCTCAATGTGACCAGCATACAGGAAGTTTAGCACAGAAAACCATTGAAGACCCATCACACCCTCTTCATACTGTTTTTGAGTGGCTGCCCTCCAAACGCCGACTTCGATGCCCATGCTGTAAAACACAGAGGAGAAGCTCCTTTGTTCCCAGAGCTGTGCTTCTTCTTAATTCTCAGTGCAGATAGGGGGCGTGTGCATTACTTGTATGTATGTGTGCATGTAGTTACATGTATGCATGTGTATTTGTGTGTGTATGTGTGTGTGTGTGTGAGCCAAAGGTTTACTCATTGTTGGTCATTCACATGTGAGGTTATGACATGAATGCGTATATAGGTTTTATGGGTTTTACAAATGTGTAAATTGGTTGTGTTTTTAGAATTTAGAGATTTTAGCGCCGGCTGCTTCACAACGCTGTCTCAAATTGCCCCCCGGGGACTAATAAAGTTGTCTTGAGTCTTGAGTAGGAAAAAGTTGCTTCAGCTGAGTACGCTGCGTTAACGCCGCACTGAAAAACACCAGTTAATTCATGTCTTGTACCCCTCGTGATTGTGGACAGCTGTCCACAGTGAGAGAGGAACACAACGAGCTGAGTCCTGAGTGTTTAGTGTGAACCATGCACCACGTTTTCATTGTGACAGTGGGACGGCACAGTGACCAGCCTCCTCACTTACGGTAGCAAAATCACACAACAAGTAAAACCACATTTGCAACAGTAAACAAAAATAATAACTAAGGACCCCCCCCCCCCCCCCAATAAACATGCATAAACACCCCAAAATATAACAAACTAACTAAAAAAGTTGCTACCAGTCCAACTTAGAATAAAGGAGTGGGGTCTGTGAATTTACTCTGCAGGTGTTATAGCCACTGAGGAGTTCAGAGTTAGCTTTTCCGGAGTTATTTGGTCCAAAATGACCCTTACAGAATTGATTAGGAAACTCTCCTTTTCAACACTCGGCGTTAACTCTCATGTCCGTGTATAACTCTATGTGTTAAATTAATTATTCTTAATGTTAAATTAACTGTTCTTAGTGTTAAATTGGGCCAACTCCCCGATATTCACACTTTTACTCAGAATAAATAGTGGCATGCACTTCTTTGATATTCAATTAAAGTTTACTTAATAAAATCTAGTTAGTAGCACTATTTAGTACTGAAAACTCGTCTAAAACAAGTGATACGTACTACTGGATTTTACAGTGAGCATCAAACTCTGCTATCTTACCTGATCTAATAGGTGAAGGGTCAAATCGCCCATGAAATTCAGAAAACAACAAAATCTCACTTCTGCTTCTGCAAACTGAGTAAGGATTGTGATTGGTGGATCACTGCATACATGTCAAGTACCCTTAAAATTAGATGAGAACATGTTGAGTCCAACATTACACCTGAACCTGGGATGCGACTAGCATACACATACATCGCAATGTCAATGCTCAAATGTACCATCATGCACCTCCATGTTTCATCCCATGCTCTCTCATCTCAGGACCTTCAAAAGTCCCTAAAGCAAGAAGAAACTGCCGGGTGGCGTGCTTTTTAGTTCAAGATATTACTCAGGAATGCTCTGTCGAGGATTTTAAAGCTACGTTAAAAGATTATCTGCCAGTTCTTTCTGTTGGAGGCTAAATATTACCGTTGTGACACTTACTTCCTCCGAACACAGTTGGATGTTCTGATCTTTACCAATGTCCACACAGCTCCCACCGAGTGTCTGCTAGCTGCTTAGTAGGCCAGCAAAGTAGCAGGTCAACACATCTAGTCAGTAAAAAAAAAAAAACGACACTAACATGTTTTAAATGGGTATCTGAACCATGAATAATACATTTGTCTTCATTATCATAATAGTCGGAAGAATAAAATCTTTTCCGAATACCAGCAGATAAGTTAGTAACACACACAGTCCATGTTTGTTCACTCGTTAAAAGATTCTGTTTATTTTCCACTTTTATGCATTTTAAGACCTTCTGACTCAATTCTGAGCCAAGCACCATTTAATGCTTTTTTGGGAGGAATACAAAATAAAAGTCTATGTTGCTTGGAAACAAGCCCATTGACAGGCTCCAAACATTTCCCCAACCATGTTGAGAGGCCCGTTAGCTTTTATAATGCAGGTGACACCAGCTCTGACCCTGCGCTACAAATGGCTCGCTGTTCGCTTCAGCACGGCACTTTTTCTTCATACCTCCTCCAAGACCCAGCCCCAGTTGTTTGTGTGTGTTTGGGTAATTATTCTCTCACCTGTGCAACCTTCCGCTGCCCCTCACCAAGGCACCAACACCAGATGGAGGAAGCCTCTGGTAGTTCTCCAAAGGAGTCCAAGTAGGTTACGGCTTTTACAGGGTTGCTAATTGAGTCCAGTTGCTGAGGGCCTCGGAGAAGGTCCGCGATGGTGCAAAAACGCACACATGGGGGAAGAACACCGGCAAACACCGTGCAGAAATGCTGATTTCTTTGGTGCCGCAAAAGCTCCGGATGCATCGACAGCCCTCAAATTAAGCAGCTCGGAGACAGATGAATCAAATGCGTTTCCATTACGGGGCAAATTTTCCATCTACTCCCAGTCATAACGACACCGTATAGCAGCATTATGGGGAAATATCAAATTAGGCTGTTTCATTTGGAGGACTGTTGTGCATTGCAAACAGCTTCGGAGATCAATTGAGCTGCTAGGTAATGAGCGGCAGCGGCCTGCTCTAATATACTCAGTAATGTTCTTTTGATTGCTTTGGTTAATCTTGCTTTGCCGTGCAGAGGTGTGTGTGTGTGTGTGTGTGTGTGTGTTTGTGTGTGGTTAGGGGGAGGTATCTCCTTCCTCCCTCTGCTGAAGCACCCACATCAGCACAGGTTGGAGGGGAAAATAACAAAATGGAAAGCAGAGTTAGAACGAGAGAGGCAAAATGAATCAAACTATTAAATCAGGATGATTCTTGTTCACATTTTGCACCAACAGGAAATCATTAGACTCCATGAGAAGTATGCCTTTGGCTGGCTTTGTGCTGAAGGACGTTCAATGGGCTCAGTGAAAAATAAGAGGCCCCAGATGAATGGGTCATGATGTACAACCTTCAGATGGAGTGTTGGTGATGTGTTTTGACGTTGAAGTGGATGGAATCAGACACAGCGCACCACTCTGACTTCTGAAAGTAAATCTTCTCACTCTCAAAAGAAGCCACTCCACCGCGCCGCGACACTCACAGCTGTGGCCATTTAATATTCTCCAGCTCAGCTCCACTCCTCTGCACCTTTTGCTCACCTAGAAAATGCTAACAAACCTGTCCAACCACTTTTGCAATATGCTGCACTGCACTACTGCATGCCACACCATCTGCCACGCGTCGCTGTGCAGAAAGAATATTTATTCACTCATAACTGTGTTGCTTTGCATTCACCTACTTTTGCAGGACTGCCCACGCTCAGAGATAGCAGTCAAACGGGGGGGTTAGCGCTCAGATGGGATTGGGGGGTGTTGGTAAAGTGACTTTTACCTCTCCACGTGGTCCAGGTTCCCAGACACACCCAGTCCTCCGAGGGTGTACAGTTTGCCGTCGTACACCAGACTGTTGTGTCTGCAGCGAGCCACGGTCATCCGGGACACCAAATTCCAGTTGTCCAACAGGGACATGTAGCACCACACGTCAGCCACCATCACCCCCGACTCGGTGCCTCCTGTGATGAATAATACAGGCTCTTAATTGAGATTAAACATGTTAACTACCCGGCGGCACCATGAACCCTTTGAAGAACTCCAGAAGTTTACATGATAGAGATACTTTGGATTAAATCTGCATGTTTGTGTGAGTTTGTGATGGGAAGAGAGTTTGTAGAGCTAAACTCTGATCGGGTCAGAGTCAGCTCCCTTAAAGGAGCAGTCCAGTTCTGTGGAAAGGTTAGGAACAATTGTTGTTACCTGCAGTAGAAAGAGGCTTGAGTACAGTCAGTTTCACATTAAACATAATTTCACACATAATTATGTCAAAATGTACAGCTAGCATTAGCACTTCCTTTTTGGTCATTTTGACTGTAAATTCATGATACTTCTAAAAAAATGACCAAGTAATACAGATTCTAAGGTTTATATAGCATCTGCATTTATTCTGGAGCAATTTAAACAGACCAGAGATTCACTTTGGACTGGTGTGAAAGCTCCTCTGAACTTGCAAGTGCACAAACCATTATTACATTTAGAAATTGGGCGGGAACACTGATAAATAATTCAGATTTTGTCATGCAGGCTGAACAAGAAAATAGTCTCCTACACCTACAGTGGGTACGGAACGTATTTACACTGTCATATTGAGGCCATTTGCTAAAATCAATTAAGTTCATTTTTTCCTCATTAATGTACACACGGCACCCCATATTGACAGAAAAACACACATTTTAGAAATTTTTGAAGAGTTATTAAAAACAAAAAATCTGAAGTATCACATGGTTCTAACTAAGTATTCAGAAGAGCCATGGTGAGAGCGTTAAAGAAGGACCCAAACATCACCGCGGCTGAAAGTGCAACCCTCCACCGGTCGGAGCTGTTTGGCAGAGTGGCCCGTCTGAAGACTCTCCTCACTCGTGACATGGGAGAACTCCTCCAGGCTTTTGTTATGTGTGGAGATAAAACATCAACGCTGCAAAGCAAATGGAGTCAGTCGTAGAGTCCCAATCCTGTTAGCCAATCAGGAAATATGACTCCAAATCCTGCTGTCTGAAGCTACTTTGGCCCATTCACAGTGCTCTCACTGCCCTCTACGGTCTTCTGTGAAGTCCACTTGGAGGAGGTGTGCAGTCGGGCTTCGAGTGCGTGGTACACAAGTGTGCAAATGATTGCCGAATTAGGGAGCATTGTGTCATCGATCGCAATGCATGCCATGATGCTGGCCGCAATTCAACTTTAAAAAATCTTTATTAACAACATTCAAACAAACAATTTTTTGGAAATAAATTTACATTCATTGCTGTCCACATTAAATCTTTGTCTAAAACATTCAGAGCATCAACTAATCATCCTAAAATGAACTACCTGAGCCTTTTCTCCCTTCGATGAAGTCCGCATCAATGTGGACTTGGGTGAAGTGCGGATCAAGGGTGTAAAAGGGGCGTGGTTAACTTCTGCATTCTACGCACTCGCACCCCTGGCTGGGATCGTGCAACTGAAGGGTGCAAGTGTGGAAGTGCAAGTATTGGGATTGACTGGATGGGCTTCATTTAAAAAATAACTCACATTTACACAAAACAGATGACTCTGCTGTGTATTAGAGTACATTTAATGTATTTTAAACCAACATTTGGTTTCTGCATCCCATTCACCAGTGACAGCAGGATAACTGGAATTGACCAGAAGCAGTTTAAGGTTGTGCTGACTAGTCAACCAAGCAGCCGAAAACATATACTTGTTTTTAAATCAGCCCTTTTGACGCTGGACTCTCAGTGACCCTGGTGCAGCTTGAGAGGAAGGTTACAGAACGGCGCCTCCTGATTGGCTGACTCACAAAGCTCTGATTTCCCCGCTGGCTGAGCGACTCCTAGTAGACACATGCAGACCTGTTTCCAAAGCCCGAACACAAATTTACATTTATATGAAAGAAGCGGGAGAGGAAAGGCACACGCGGGACAAATCCTGTTGCATTTCCTCAGTGCGATGTGAAGGGCTGGGCCGGGTGCACAAGGCACTGTGGAGGGAGGAAAAGAGCAGCTTAAAGGTGCGACAAAATAAACTCGAGCAGAAGTGAAGCTAAATGAAAGAAAATGGAAAAAAAATGTTCACAGAAGGTAATCACAAACGCGTTTCCCCAAAAGAAAGACATTAAAGGTGTCTGCCGTGTTGAAGCTGTCAAAGCCACACGTGGAAACTTTTTCAGGCCTCTGTAACTTTAAAACTCTTGAAATGTTGCAGAAAGGTCACAAGAATGGAGCAACGGTGCAGGTTCAATCTGCCGATTCTCGCTGGCAGCAGACAAAAATATGTCGCTCAAATGCCACATTTAACAAAGGAAACAAAAAATCCTGTGTTTTCTATCTGACTCTGGAACTATCTGAATCTACAACATATTCCGGAAGAACACAAACCTGTAGGTGCAAGAAGGACCTAATCAAGCAGCTGTTGGTAAGTACGTTTAAGACTACTTCCTGTTTCTTTAGCCTAAAGCAGAGGCACCCAGTTCTGGTCCTGGAGGGCCAGTATCCATCATGTTTTTGTTATTTCCCTGCTTCAACACACCTGATTTTAATTGGGAGGTGATGATCAGGCTTCTGCAGAGCTTTGTGAGCTGCTGAACAGGTGATTCAACCACTGAGTCAAGTATGTTGGAGCAGAGGAACAACTAAAGCATGAACCGGTCCTCCAGGACCCTGGCTGTTTCTCCATGCCAAGGAACCTCACCTTGGTGTCTTGGCCCCGCCCCGGTTGCCTAGGAGATACGTCATCAGGAACCACCAAGGCGTGTTCCGATGTTCATGTTCTACTGAGATGTCTGTTCTCCGTTTGTTAGCCGTTTAGCTAGCTGAGCAAGTATACATGGGAGGTGTGTTGTAGTCTAGCCTTGGTCAAAAATTTGCCAGAACACACCGCTGTATTTTCATAAGGGTGGCGGATCTGAAGCTGGCAGCTACTTTGGGAGCTAATTTCAAGTTTAATTGTAAGTCAACTAGTTGTAGCCATCTGGTTGATTTCCAAAATGTGTTTTTCAGATCCAAAGAAGTTATCTATGGTTGGTTAGTTGCTTATTAATTGCAGCTTCGGTGGCTAATGGGTAGTAACTCGCTTACATATTTTATTTAACAAAAACACGCAATTTAAAAAGTAAAAGTATATATTTATGTTGAAATTTATACGTATAAAATATAACGTTAGCTCCAGTGTCAAGTGATGTTACGTGACCGCCGCGGAAGCCGTGGTCACATGATGCAAGTCTGTTCCATTTAACAGTTTTCTTTGACCAAGGATGGACAGTGTCCTCGTAAGCCAGTGTCCTCGTAAGCCAGTGTCGTCGTACGCCAGTGTCGTCGTACGCCAGTGTCCTCGTAAGCCAGTGTCCTCGTAAGCCAGTGTCCTCGTAAGCCAGTGTCCTCGTAAGCCAGTGTCGTCGTATGCCAGTGTCCTCGTAAGCCAGTGTCCTCGAAAGCCAGTGTCCTCGTAAGCCAGTGTCCTCGTAAGCCAGTGTCCTCGTAAGCCAGTGTCGTCGTACGCCAGTGTCCTCGTAAGCCAGTGTCCTCGAAAGCCAGTGTCCTCGTAAGCCAGTGTCCTCGTAAGCCAGTGTCCTCGTAAGCCAGTGTCCTCGTACGCCAGTGTCCTCGTAAGCCAGTGTCCTCGTAAGCCAGTGTCCTCGAAAGCCAGTGTCCTCGTAAGTCAGTGTCCTCGTAAGCCAGTGTCGTCGTACGCCAGTGTCCTCGTAAGCCAGTGTCCTCATAAGCCAGTGTCCTCGTAAACCAGTGTCCTCGTAAGCCAGTGTCCTCGTAAGCCAGGTTTCGCAAGGCGAGGCCTGGAGCCTTGACATTGAGAAATACCCCAGGATTGGACACCCCCGGCTTAGAGCATTGGCAGTTCTGGAGGGTGGGACTGACATCTGATAGGCCTCCTGATGTGCCTCTGTTCTGTCACTCATCTGTCCTTTGTGATCAGATTATAGGTGGATGCAATTTCATGTCCAGACACTGGTGGTGCTAATGAGCCAAATATATTTTTCACATGTAGTGTCAGGATGTTAGCCAAATACTCCATCACTGGCTTTGAGATAAATAAATAAATAAATAAATAAATAAATAAATAAATAAATAAATAAATAAATAAATAAATAAATACATAAATAAATAAAACACTTGTCCACCTCTTTGGTAGGTTTTAAGATGAATATCATGGAGTTACATTAATTAGAAAATTAAAGGTAGCAGTAAAAAACGTGTTTGTGATTAGAAGTAAAGCTCATCTGATATTAGCATCATCTTTGCAGTGGGGTAACTGCAACGGTTGTGCCTCTTTCCCCTCCTGCTGCTCAGAGCAGTTTAATGCATGCACAGACAGTTTAGCTCACCTGACAAGTAGATGTTGTCCCCCGCTGAGATGACGCTGAAGAACTCGCGGTCGTAGAAGGGCAGGCTAGCCAGCGGGTACCACTTACTGTTCTGGGGGTTAAAACATGTGACAGCTGTCAAGGAGCGCTGGTTCATCCCAATGGCCTGGCGCCCCCCCACCAGAACTATCACCTCCGCTACACCTACGGAAGGAAGGAAAGAGAAGAAAACAGGTCACTGGGGGAAGTCTTCATCAGTTAAAAAGACTGGATAAAAGGCAGAGGGTAGCGGACATCTTATGTTTTCTGTCTACTTTATTAGAAACACCTGTTCAATAACCTGCTAACACAGATAACCAGCCAATCACAGGGCAGCAACTTAATGTGTGTAAGCATCTAGAGGTGGTGAAGGTGAAAGTCCCAAACTACAGAGATTTAAGATAAAACAAAAACTGTTTATTACATTCAGCAGGCACCGGCCATCCCCGAGTGCTAAATGAAACGTAAAACAGCAAAGTTTCCGGTTTTTACAGGAAACTCCCGAATAAACGGGAAAGTATAACTCAATTAGGAAGACTGATGGGGCTGCCAGATGTGTGGTCGCCACTCGCTCTCTTACAGCGATCCACACACTCATAGTAAAACATACTCCACAAGTGTGTGTGTGTGTGTGTGTGTGTGTGTGTGTATGTGTGTGTGGCATAAGACAATCACAAAATCAATAAACAAATAAATTTCTGTGCATTTGTATGTTAAGGTGGACTTGTACGATAAGAGGATGATGAGGGTTCGGTTCAGCAGATTTCATCTCAAACCCACACACACACACACACACACACACACACACACACGCACACACGTGCGCGCACACACACACACACACACGTGCGCATGCACACACGTGCGCACACACACACACAGACGCGCACGCTCACGAACGTACACATGGTGGATAAAAACACCAGTGATCAAAAACACAAACACACACGAGATGGCAGGCTGCTGCATGTGTGTGTGTGCGCACGTGTGTGCATGTGCGTGTGTGCGCGCGCGCACGCTCAGGTCCTTTCAGGCTCTAGTGAGCAGGCGAGGAATCGGGACCAAACTGAGCTGTGTGTTTGTAAGCAGCAGGGAGACAGATACAGAGTGTGTGAAGGAAAGGGAGAACGAAATAAGAAGAAATGAGAAGGAGGTAAAGATAATCATTATGAACTTCATGCTGAGGCTAACCATTGGCTTTACCTGCTTGGATTGATTAACGACTGCTGGGCTTTCCATAATGCATGCTTCTGCAGGTTTAAACTATCCTGTTTTCACTGATGGAAAAGGCAGAAAAAGATGCAAACGCTCCCGTGGCTGGAGCAGAGGGAAGACAGAGCTGTGAGAAGCGCCTCAGACGTATCGAGAACACACAGCTTAGACTTAGTGGACAGCTTAAAGCCTGCTGGCTCCTTTTCCTCAACAGGATTTTGAGAAAGTCGCTCTGGAAAATAAAGTGGCAGCTGAGGGAGAAAACCGTGGCCGTGTCTGGTGCACAATCATGATAAAGCGTGGACGACAGCGTGTGAAAAACACTCAGAATGATGCAGCAGAAGACTCAGAGTCCAGTCTAGGATCTATTTAAAACCCAGCTACATCTTCTAACCCAAACCGGAATCCTGGAACGTCTCTGAGACCTCCAGTGGACCTCTGATGCTCCGGTTATAAATGGGGGTGCAGCTTTATGGGACAGTGGCTGTTCTTTGACAAAAATAACGGAGGGTGAACAGGATCTTTGTTTTCCCTCTCTGGAGCCTCTGTTCACACACACACACACACACACACACACACACACACACACACACACACACACACACACACACACACACACACACACACACACACACACACACACACACACACACACACACACACACACACACACACACACACACACACACACACACACACACACACACACACTACTTTTCTCCTATTGTTCCTGCTGGCGACACGTTTGCTGCTCTAGTCCATTTCTCTTCATCACACCATGTTTCACCTTTATGGGGTTTTAAAAGTTAGACTATCGTCACCGTCTGGCTGAACGTTTCATCCCTCGCTCTCATCGGTTGAGCTCTAGTTTGCTGATGTCAGCAACCTGAATTGGCACTTCCTTTGTCTAAGTCTGAGCCAATTTTCAGGATTTTCGTTCTGTCAGTCAAGGCTCTAAAGTTAAATCGCTCCCATATTGTAAAAGAATGAAAGTGAAATCCACATTCAAAACCAAACTATTCCTGACGCGACAAGTCTGTTTAACAGAAATGTCATGAAATAAAATCTTTTTATTGCTGTTTGCTCCATCCCCGCAGCAGCCAATTAAAGCAGCTTAAGCTATTCCACATGTTGCCTTAACATTTCACACACACACACACACACACACACACACATACACACACACACACACACACACACACACACACACACACACACACACACACACACACACACAGAGGTTTATTATCACCTCGTGCACGGACATTCTCTGTGCTTTCTGCTTCACCACACCCGTCAGAGATAGTGCACATCTGGTTGCAGAGGCTTCGGCGTGGCTCTGACCCCTGAAGCCCTGAAAACACTCGCCGGCTAACACAAACCAACGCCGGCCTGTCAGAACCGAGCCAAACGCAAGAGGGGCGTCACGCCGACGCATCACGTGAGCGCGTGTGTGAGTGTGCTTTCCTCAGAAAGCAAGGCCTCACAGGGACAGCTGTCAGTCAGCAGGCGGTTTGATGGGAGTTAGGTACAGGGATGAAGGGATGGAGGAGAGTACGGTGGAGAGGAGCGTTTGGGGATGAAGGGATAACAGAGTCTTGACAGCTCTTTTTTCCTGACAGGATTTATACCCATGGCAGTTTGGGGGGGAAATCTCCTTCTTCACATTGTTACTGACCTTTTTTGATACTGTTGGCATATTTTTAGCTTTCTTATGTTCATGAAAAAAATAAAAAAATAAAAACCTCAGCACAAGTTTTAACACGCTACGTTTTATTGTGAATCCAGTTACTGTCAAAAACTTTTTTGTCCTGTTGTGGCATCAAATGTGTTCCTTTTATTTCTTTCAGACACTTACCACAAAAACTTTGGATGTTTTTTTTATTTCTGTTCAAGACAAAAGTCTCCACCCAGACAGGAACCAGAAGGTCTACCTATGCCATGCCAGCAGAGGGCGACAGTGCATGTAATGAAGACATATGGAAATACAAAGTAGGTAAATGTTTATGTTTATGTATTTCGCAGACGCTTTTGTCCAAAGCGACTTACAAGTGATGATTGGCATATTGCCCTTGAGGCTAACAACAACAATAACAACAACTTGACATCAATCATGGAGAGGAGGGACGGGTGCAGGGAAAGTGCTAGTTAAGAAGATGCTCTCTGAAGACCAGGGTCTTCAGGAGTTTCTCGAAAATTGAAAAGGAAGCCCCTGTTCTGGTAGTGCTTGGTAGGTCATTCCACATTTGTGGAAAGATGCATGAGAAGAGTCTGGATTGTCCTGAGCGTGGTGTAGGAAACGCTAGCCGACGATCCTGTGATGACCGGAGCGGCCGGGCCGAGACGTAAGCCTTTGCAAGAGGATTCAGGTAGATGGGAGCCGTACCATCTCGGACTTTGTATGCTAGTGTTAGCAACATGTATTGTTTTTATCTCAAGTCTTTAATTTTTCTGCACAAATTTTGTGACAGAGTAAGAAAACGTTGGTAGCACTGTTGGTCACAGGTTCGAATCCCGACTGTGGAGTTAGCATGAGTCAGGTTAAAGGAGGTGAGAGAGATTCCACTTCCGTATATAGGAGTGGATGATGACGTGGCTGGTGAATGATGGGAGTTGCAGCCGGAGGCTTGATGGGAGAAGGAGTTCTTTGGGGGAAGCAGACCAGCTGAAGGGTTGCCGGTGGAAGGATCTTGGGTGTTTCTCAACGTCAAGGCGCCTGGCCTTGCGAGACGATGTCTTTGCGAGGCCAGGCTCCTTGCTTACGAGGACACTGTCCTCCCTAGGTCAATGAAAACGGTTAAATGGAACAGACTTGCATCACGTGACCGGAGCTTCAAACGGGAGTCACGTAACGTCATATTTTATACGTATTAGTTTCAATATTAATATATAAACAGCCTTTCACTTTTTAAATTGTGTTCATATTTGTTAAATTAAATCAACACATTCTCAAACCCTAAGCGTCGGAAACAAACGCTTGGTCAGCCACCCTCCACGTCAGACCCCAGACGCCAAAAGTGCCCATTTTCGTTACTTATGTGCGAAAAGGGGTTTTTCCTTTTTGTAGCTGCAGATCCCAATGCAGCGTAAAACTGACGTGATTAGATATCCGCTGATGCGACACCGAACCAGCTCATTTAACTGCACCTAAACCTTAAAGTTTCACTATTTATAACCTTCCCCTCTCCCTCATCCTAACCTTAACCCTCATTTCACCGATGCGGCACCGAACCAGCTCGTTTAACCGCACCTAAACCTTAAATGTGGCACCGAACCAGCTCATTTAACCGATGCGGCACCGAACCACCTCGTTTAACCGCACCTAAACCTTAACCTTTCGCTATTTATAACCTTCCCCTCTCCCTCATCCTAACCTTAACCCTCTTGCTACCTAAAACGTTACTCTCACTGCGATCAAGCATTTGTTTCCCCTGCATTCTGACTCTGACAGTCAGAGTCTGACTGTGAATTTTTGTATTTGCCGCCCAAGGGGAACGTTAGAACATCTGGCGAGGGGGAGGTTACACATACCCTCTACTTTTAACCTCCACCTTGGTGGTTGAAACCTCCCCCTCGCGTTGGCTCGGTCCAAACTCGACCAATCACGAGGCGGCTCCCGCCGTTCACTTCATAGAGCCGGCTTTTAGAGCGATCGACACATCACTAACGTGTTCGCTGGCAAGATTGTTAAGGTTAGGATAGGGGTGAGGGGAAGGTTAAATAAGAGGATAAGTTTAAATAAGAGGATAAGGTTAAGGTGAGGTACAATGAGCTTGTTTGGTGCCAGTGTAACGCTGCATTGGGATGCAACGGTAGCGGCCATCCCATCGCTTCAGTTTTACGCTGCATTGGGATCTGCAGTCAAATAAGGGAAAAACCCCTTTTCGCACATAAGTAACGAAAAAGGGCACTTTTGGCGTCAGGGGTCTGACGTGGAGGGTGGCTGACCAAGCGTTTGTTTTTGACGCGCTGGGAGTGAGAACGTGTTGATTAAATATATAAGTGAGTTACTACCTGCTAGCCACCAGAGCTGCAACTACTTTATCTTGAAATTTGTCCCTGAAGTAGCTGCAACCGGGGCGGGGCCAAGACATCAAGGTGAGGTTCCTTGGCATTCAGAAACACCCCTGGAGTCTTATTTCCTGATATTTGGACATCTCACTTCTGACTGGCTAACAGCAAAATGACTCTACGACTGCCTCTGTTTGTTCTGCAATGTTGATATTTTATCTCCACACTTAACACAAACCTGGTGGAGTTCTGCTGTGCGGTGAAACTGCTAATGCTAACGTTAGCTTTTACTAGTCAAGACGTTCTAAGCTGTTTGCAGGATGCTACAAATACAACAGCCTTTCCTGTCTCGAGCCATGAATGTTAGGTGACGGTGCGACATAGATCTGTCAGGCTTTTCACTCCTGGGCCCCAAGGGCCGGTTTCCTGCACGCCTTAGTTTTAACCTTGCTTCAACACACCTGATTTCAATCAGTAGGTGATTAACAGGCTTCTAAAGAGCCTGATCAGCTGCTGCACATGTGGTTCAACCACTGGATTAGGTGTGTTGTAACAGAGAAAGAAGTCAAACAGGCTGGATACCAGCTCTCCAGGAGTGAGTGAGTACCTCTGCCCTAGAGTTTCACTGTCTATTTTCTGTCAGAAGCTAATGCAGGAGATAGGTGTAGGAGACTATTTTCATGCTCACACTGCATGAAAAACTCTAAATTACTGATTACAATAAAAATAATCATTGGAAAATTATTTTTCTGTGTTCCACACCTTTGAATATATGTGCAGATTGGATGTAAAAATCCAGATGCTAGCACCAAAAGAGAAATTTATAATTTATCATTATTCGAATGCGTGGACTTAAGCTTGTGCTAATAAACCAGTGACAGAAATGTGATATCCTTTCAGGGTTGCTGTTTGTAAAAACTGTTGCTTTAAACGAGCAGAAACAATGGAGCAATTCTTCGGGGAGACTCTGGAGGAGGAGGAGAATAGGAGGAATGACTGAGCCTAAACAAGGACCACAGTGGAAAACACCCGAGGCTGAAGCTTTACGATGAGACATGCACGAGGTTTCACGTTAATGCCAAAGCCGTGTTTCAGGAGGAGGACCGTATGGTAAACACACGCCCGCCTCATGCATGCTTCACAACTGTGTTTTACAAGTCATCCAGGGCATGGGAATGCTTTTAAAGACAAGGAGGCAGCTAGTTGTTTCGGTCACACCTGTCTTGCTGACCCTGCTGCAACAACAACCTCAAACATGTGGGATGATGAAGAGATGTGAATCAAAGCATGGATAGCGCTGAGGCCGTTTAGGTGAAGATGTGAAAGGCTGAATTATATGCAGCTGACAGGCGACGCTCAGCCTGTTTACAGGTTTGTTTTTATCCATTTTCCATCAGTCTTCTTTGTGTTTACGAAGCTGCCCTCAGAAGTTGCTCTTTCAGCGTTTGGACGTAGGAGGAAGTTTGAGTCTTGACCCGAGGAGTCGACTCATCTGCACTGAAACACTCACCTGTGGAGCACAAAGCTAGATCTAATTTCAGGAGAGTAAAGTGGGAAGTGAAAAACGAGGCAACAGCACAGCTAAAAGACAAAAACATCAATATTCTGGGTTTTTTCCTAACCTTTAACCTCGTCTGAATTTACACAGCAGATGCCTCCTGTGACTAGTTTTTATTTAGCAGGTTTGAAACAAAATGTAACACATTTCTTCTCTAGCACATCTTCTTAAGTCCTTTTAAGCCCGTCTATGAAATGTTTGTGACAGCAGCTGAAGGAATTCAAGGAGATTTAGCAAACAACTCTGCAGGTGGCTCGGGATTCTCCCAACGACAGGGACCCAGGTAGGTGACCAGATCCCAACTTGGCAAATGTGGGACAGAGACTACTCAATGTGGGACAACGTGAAGTTCCAATGTAATGAGAAAAAAAATAATTACGTATATTCCGCCTTTTAGCCCTAACATTACTGATACATATACATAAAATGATTATTCTTATTATCATCATATATATTTTGTATATATTTTATTTGAATTCAACATTAAGAAGCACACAGCAAAAGCTTTACTATTTCACAGTTTTTCTCAAGTTACCACAACATAACTCAGGCTCTTTGGGCCTTGTGTAGTGGCTCTGATCATTTTAATAATACAGATAGGCCAACAATAATTTAAAAAATGCAGGTTTAAGCAGGTTTTCAGAGTTTTCATTCAATGTTTCAACAACAGAATGACAGTAAAAGTACCAGTAATACTTTTCAGATCTATTTATGTTTGTTTTTAATTAATTTCCCACAAAAATCAGCATTTCATTGTAAAAATATCCACACTTTTTTGCTATTTTTTTTTCATAATTCAGAAACAAAACGTTTTTTTTTCTCTTCTAGATTTTAGGTGAGAGAATAAACGTCAGATTCTAATCGCTAAAAATTCAGATCTAATCTAACAATAGAGTTTCTTAGAGTTACTTTTTGCCTCAAATTTCTGAGAATAAGTGACGAAAGCTTCCATTTATTCTCATTACTCCTTCACTGTGCTTTAAGGGGCTCAGCATGTACGTGGGTATCTAAAACCGCAGCACCTTGTCTGTGTTAGAGCCTCCACTGTGTTTATCATGGACCTGTCTAATCACTGGAAAACCTGCTTTTGACCTCTTCATATCAGACTCCGCGCTGAGACATGAAAAAATGACTCAGAAACAACAACTCTGTCGAGTATCTCTGAACACGTTTAATTCACGAGTTTACAGCATTTTCTCCTCCGTGCTCACTCACGCTTGTTTTGGTGGTTCGGCTGTGCTCCACACACGCTCCGGATCTGCGATAAGGTCCCACCTCCGTTTGATTGACAGCAACAGGGAGATTTCTCCACAGTTTCTTTTATAAGATTGAAACGAGAAACAAGAAACTCTCAATAATACGGGACATGAGTCTCAATTTGTGGGGCACGTGAAAAGTAATGAAAATGCGGGACTGTCCCGCACAAAGCAGGACATCTGGTCACCTTACCCACTCCTCATGCCGGCAGGAGGAATGTTGAAACTAAACACATTAATTCAATTCATTTCAAAGATACTTTATTAATCCCAGAGGGAAATTAGAGTTTCAGTTCACACGATTCAGAGTTCAGACATACATACATAGGCATAGACACATGACAAGAACTGGTGACTGTGGTCATTCGCAACCCGAGTCGCGCTACCTTAATAGAGATCAGAGGGTTTATATGAGGATTGGTTCAGGTGGAGGGGAAAAAAAGCACTTCAGAGTTACCCACCACAAGGATGGCAGCTTTGCTCTGCAAAAAAACACCTCAGACAGAGATGCAACAGACTTCAGACATTACACAACATGTGTACACAACATGTGTCCACTAGATGGGGTGGTGGGTTTGGGACTCTCCACACGTCAGTTTTTGCAGCTACGATAAGCAGCGCACGTCACCTCAGTGTGGACAGGGGATGGAGGTTGTTGGGGTTTGGAGGGCACAGTGACTCCTGGAACGATTCGGCGGCCTTCACAGCCCGCAGTCCCGCCCAGGTTGGGATAGGAGACAGAGTTGCCATAGCAATGGCAGCATTCCACATTTCTTCTGAGGGGGGAGTATTCGTTGCAGCCTTACAGGCTCAAGGGCGCCAGATTCAGATTAGAAATTGTTTTGGAGCCAGACAGAGATAATTTCCCCTCTGTCTTAA
Source organism: Nothobranchius furzeri (assembly GCF_043380555.1). Taxonomy (NCBI): domain Eukaryota; kingdom Metazoa; phylum Chordata; class Actinopteri; order Cyprinodontiformes; family Nothobranchiidae; genus Nothobranchius; species Nothobranchius furzeri. Next base: position 22,080,441 of record NC_091742.1, read on the forward strand.
AGTTCCATAGGTCCTCAACCTCTCAAAATCCAATAATGGTGTAAATTAATCTATCCCAATACGTGCTGATTCGTCCACTTTCTCCTTGATGGCATCCATCTTTTGTGCCAACGCATGAATCTCGGCCAAAGTTCAAAGCTTACGATTCATCTCAACAATTATGCAAGTCTGTGAATTCACAGCGTGATGTAATCCATCCCTGAGCTCGGGGAGAGCGCCAATATTCCTCGACAGCTCGTTAATTTTCCGGTGAGCCAGGAAGCCTCCTAGGCCAAAGAGCAGGAAACCTGACACCAACACCACGAATATCCAGACATCTTCAGAATCCCATACAGACAGCTGAGAGAGGCAAATCAGGTTCCACTGTTTCCAGGAGTCCATGATATGACCAGCTGGGTCTGTCCCAGAGGGGCATCCGGGAGCCCCTTCTCCCGTTCTCATCGTTGAAAAATGTTATCAGTTGCGTCCAGCTGACCAGGTCCATTTTTAATAATTTCCAGTTTCCAGAAAAAATGCAGAAGCAGTCGTGCACCCAAAGACAGACAAAGAGCCTTGGGGATAAGATAGGGAGGAGAGGAGGAAAAAAGCATCTGTACTCTCCAAGAGCCGGAAGAAGAAAAGAAATGGTACCTGGGGCTGCAAGGTAATCAACTAACTATTGATTATACAGCTCAGGCAATGGTCTTTGACTTGAACCGATGATTTGGCCTGTTTAATAATGTGGAAAAGTTACCAATAGATGGTCGAAAACGTAGGATAACGTTATGTTATTTACTTGTTTGACAGTATCTGTTGCGCCTGGTGTACAATTTCCTGCAATCATCAGATTCTGTGATTCAAGGGAGAGTCTGAAGAAACGGGACGGCACCTTAAAATAAAAAAATTTTCTTTCTCAAAAGAAATTTAAATCATAGCCTACATCATGCAACGCGACTCAAACTGACAGGAAGTGCAGGTGACTAAAAAGGCAATCAACAGGTGCCGCTTGTTGTAGCCTTAACTGAAACATCATCCATCCAAAACTCTAGCTCTCCTCAGTCAATCCTCCCCTCCTCTATCACTGTGTGGCACACAGGGGCCACTGCCAAGGACAAGCACAGACTACAGCAAGCTGTGCGTTCAGCAGAAAAGACGATGGGACGCAACCTTTAATCAATCCACGGTCTGCACACCTCCAGGGATCTGAGAGGTGCAGGTTGAACCACAGCTAACCCCTCTCATCCTGGTCATGGACTGTTTGAACCCCTCCCTTCAGGCGTAAGGTTCTTCCCCTCTGAACACCACTGAGCACGTTCTACGCTTATGAAGCGCTTCGTGATTTTCATCTTGAGAGGCGCTATTTAAAATATAGTTTCTTCTTCTTCACCAAATAACCATTACAACCATGCAGATCTGCACTGGTCCTCTATGTTTCTTGTGTTTATTATTTTTGACGCATACTAATTTTTCTCTCGCCTCTGAAGTCGGAGGAGGAAGGAGAGACCGATCCCAACCTAAAGATCAGGAATGTCCTTCTACCAACAGCTCTATTAGTGGAAGATGCTACCCATCATAACCGAGGATGGCGTTTACGTTTAAGAGAGTCAAAGGAGACTATCAGGATAGAGGGATGAAGATTAGAAAGTGTTGAAAAGAAGTCCAACAGTCCAGCATTCATAGCTGTTCCACACTAAAACTGGCTGCAGGGGTTCTGCTGTGTAATCTGTCTGAAAGATAAAGAGGGGAGGGAACAGAAAACTGTAGCTCGTAGAGGAAGCAGCAAAAAGAGCTTCCTGTTGGTTTTGGGCCTGGCAGAAGGAGTTGAGACGGAAACCATCAAAAAGCTGAGCAACAAATATCTAGTTCCCCAGCTGGAGATCGCAACGGACCAGGATAGAAATGTCTAAAGGACCGTCACACAACATCTTCTCTTGGCTGAAGATAGCTATGATCGTGACCAAGGTTGAGCATACGAGATGTTAGTTAGGGTTTAGTAGTGTATGCATCCGTGTGTGTGCAGAGTACAGACGCTTCTGCTTTTGCTCCCTTATCTTTTTTCCCAAGGCTCTTTGTCCTGTCTGCCTACAGAGCGCTTCTCTGCATTTCTTCTGGAAATCCCTATTTTTTAGAAATGGATTTAATTAATTGGTCATTCAACGCGATTTATAAGATTTTTTCTACGATGAGAACGGAGGAGGGGGCTCCCACTTGCCCGCAAGGGACACACCTGGCGGGGTATATGCTCGATTCCTGGAAGGAGTGGAGGATCGTATGTCTCTCTCAGCTGTCCATTGAGGACGTCGAAGATATGTGGACATTTGGCCTGATGATCACTGGATTTCTTCTGATTGGAGTGGGAGGATATCTGGTTTTCTGGAAATTTGGGAAGACAGGAGCGATTGGAGGGCAACCCGCACCCACGGGAAGCACCGCCTGGGCGGAGACCTCACAGACTGGGACGTTACTCGAGGTGAATCGTAAGCTGGACAATGTCCTAGCTGCGGGACCGGTGTTAGTGTGCAAAATGGATGTCATCTCAGAGAGGGTCACTGGACGGTGTGGAGATGTTTAAAACCAAATTGGCTTCACTGAAGGACTGGAATGACCAGTTACAGACTGAAGGCAGAGAGGAAAATTATCTCTGCCTGACCCAAACACAGTCTTGTTATCCAAATCTGACGCCAAGGCAGCCTTCGAGATGCCAACAACAACAACCCCCACGAAGGAAGGAATGCAGACAGATGCTGTGAACCCCCCCCCCCCCCCCCCCCCCTTCAGATTGTGGACTTCTGCCTAGTGAGGTCATCAACCTGCAGGGTCAATGTGCTCTGCGTTCCTCCCAAGATCTCCCTCCCACCAGTGGTCTACAGTGGTTGAGTGCCGTACATGCCGTACATGGCTGCTCTCGCTGTGGGAAACAGGATCCCAGCCCCCCCCTGCTTTCCTATTGTGATGTTGTGTTGTGTTATCTGTTTAGGTGGTTTTTTTCGCAGAGCAAAGCTGCCCTCCTGGGGGGAGAGTAGCTGTGAAGTGCCTTTTTTTCCCTCCTCCCGAATCCATTCCTCATGTTATCCTTTTCTCTCTCTATTAAGGTAGCGCGACTCGGTTGCGAATGACCACAGTCACCAATTCTTGTCATGTGTCTTGCCCAGTATGTCTGATCTTTGAATTGTGTGTACTGAAACTCTAATTTCCCTTTCCTGGGACAAATAAAGCTTTTCATTTCATTTTGCATTTTCATTTCATTTTCATTCAAAAGCTAAAAAGTTGTCTTTTAAATTTACAAAAGAGGATCATCTGAATGCAAATCTTTAGGAAGAGAAGACAGCTTTTACTTTACAGAGATGTATGCATCTGGTCCTTAGACACCCTTCACAAAGACGCTCCAGTTCTAAACTAGAGTCTGCACAGATAAAAGGAATATAAATCAGGACGGTCTTATGTTAGAGCCAACTCGCATATTGAAGATGATGCCCACCTGTAGAGCGAGATGAGCTGAAACGCATATGAATGCAAAAACACTTCCTGACAGTTTCTGCAGATTGCAGCCAGCGCAAGTTCCACTTCAAATAAACGAACCAATCCCCAGCAGGAACATGCCACCCATGCTTTATACCACGCAGGAACAAGCCCACAAATCAGAGTGGACACGGACACGCACAGTCGCACACGGATGTGATGAAGTGAGGCAAGTCGAGAGACAAAGACCCAACGTGGAGATTCTGTCATTTCCTCTTTTCACCTTGCTCTCCACCTCATGCTGCGACCCTGCCGTCTTTATTCCTCTTCTCTTTTTTGCCCTGCAGCGAACATCTCCTGCGTGAACTCAGCCTGCTTCTCTGACTCTCTCTCCAAGTCGATTCCTTCTAAACCCCAGGATCCTTTGCTGTTTAATATACTTACAACTTCATCTTTCGCCACGGTTTCCTGTTCTTTCAGCAAACACACATTTCGCCTTTAGCACACTTCTATGACCTTACAGTACCGAGGACAACTCCTGAGTGTTTAATCCCTTTTTTAAAAACATATTGGCAGGACAATATCAAACAGGTGAAGGGGTTTATTGAAATGTCCAAACATGTATAAATGATGAGAGTTTGTGCAATTCTAACAGGCTTTTTTCAAAGATGATAACTCAACTTTTCTTTCTTAAGCCGAGTGCGTTTGTAACTAGGTAGAGTTTAGGAATACTTCTCAGACGTTTTGAATGTATTCCAAGGAATTTATGTTGATTTTGGTGCAGAATCTTTGCCCGTACGTTGTAGAAAAGATAAATCAGATCGTGAGATCAGACGATGAACCTTAGCTGTTTTAGCTAGCTCACTGAACAACCTTAGATTGGAGAAATATAGATTAGTTCTAAGCTAACGATAAATGGCCTGCACATACAGCACTTTTCTAAGTCAGAGGACTCCAAAGTGCTTTACACCACAGGCTACACACACACACACACGCACGCACGCACGCACACACACACACACACACACACTTGGTGGTGATGAGCTACAACACAGCCACAGCAGCCCTGAAGCACACTGACAGATGCAAGGCTACCACACACTCAGCACCACCGGACCCTCCGACCCAAAAAAAAAGGGTCAAGTGTCTTGCCCAAAGACACAATAACAGACAGACGTAGCATGGGTTCAAACCGGCAACCCAACGATTAAAGGGTGACCTCCTAACCCCTGATCCACCTAAGTCACGGTGGGTCTACTAATAAAAATGTAATTTCTAGAAACTTAAATGTTCTTTAAACTCAAAAACATTTAAAGGAGTGAAGGACTTGTTTAATCAATACATTTGCAGTGGTCTGTAGTAGGAATGAAAGTAAGTCGTTCTCAGGGGGAGAAAATATACCGGTGTACCATGTCTCGGACCTAAAATGTACTCACATCACAGCTGAGCTTCAGATGGCAGAGTTTGGAGTCTTATTTCCTGATATTAGGACATCTCGCCCCACAGATGTTTTATCTCAAATAACACAATCCTGGAGGAGCTACTGCTGTGTGATAGTGTTGCTAATGCTAATGTTAGCTTAAACTAGTCAAGACATCCTCTGCTGATTACAGTCAAGATGGGTCAGTCCATCAATGCTGATTCACAGCGTGACATAGATCTGTCTGGATTTTCAAATCCTAGAGTTTCACAATCTATTTTCTATCAGAAGCTAATGCAGGAGACAGGTGTAGGAGACTATTATCATGATCAGCCTGGATGAAAAACTCAAGAGTGACCGATTATAATCAGAAATATCCATCCATCACATCCAGATTCTTCTGACCTTCCCGCTACATGGCGACAGCTTCCATGACTCCAATCAGCCTGCTGCTACAGGTTTTCAGACTAGTTTGTTTTTAATGAAGTATATCTCACATTTTACACTAATCTTGTCCTCCTTGAGGTCGACCTCTTCTCCCGTTGAGAACGTTTCTGATAAAGTTTTGCTGCATCAACTGAAGAGACGCAGATGCATCTCTGAGGTCCTGTTAAAGGTTGCCAAAGTTCACTAATCTCCTGCAGATAATTTTAGTTTTGGCCAAACACTTTTCTGTTCGACCTCCACTTCTGCAGTTTTCCCACGCTGCTCCTTCCTGGCATATTTCTTTCCTCCTCGTAGATTCAGCTGAGAAACATAAATCTAAGAAGACCTTGGAAGCAGAAAAAAATAAAGAAAAGATGGATTAGCACAAGATATTTATGAAAATAACTTTGAACGTATCAGAAGTATCTCGCCGTCCTCAGCAATCAGCCATTGAATAAGATGTGTTGGGGCAGGGAAACATCCAAAATACACTGCATGGTGGCTCCTAAGGATTGACCACCATCGACTAAAACCAGCAACATCAAGGATCTCCTTTTGTAGTTAACAACTCCTATCATGTTTATTTTTAATGATCTATAAAGAAAATCTTGATCAATGTTAACAAGATCTTTTAATATTCTCCAAAAGGCATCTCCATAGATAAAATATTTACCGTATTTTCCGGACTATAAGCCGCTACATTTTCCCACGCTTTGAACCATGCGGCTTATAATGAGGTGCAGCTTTAGTCAACCAGAAAGGATGGATGCTGGAAAGTCTAATGAAGGAATGGTTAAAGGAGTGCTACAGAAAGCGCCCAGGAGGATTGTTTTCCCAGCTTCACTCCGGGATGATGACAGCAACACGGGAGAGCGACACTGACATCGCCACAGAAAAGGTGTGTGACGAAGCTCTTCTGAGGCTGTTCAACTCCGACACTGAAGAAGATGACTTCAGTGGTTTCAGTGTGCAGGAGGACGATGAATAAACTAACCAATAACTTTTCTGTTTTGTTTGATACTGATCAGGTCAGTTACATTCAGTTAAACTACGTTTTCAATTCAGTAGATATCTGCAGCTTTTAGCCCGGTGCGGCTTATATTGAGGTGCGCTCTATAGTCCGGAAATTACTGTTGTATAAAAACTGTAAAAATACAATAAAGTCATTGTTGTTTCTTTTTCCATTCATCAGAGTCAGAAAACAAAGTCGTATTTTCAGTGAAACCTCTAGTTTGTGTTAACCCTTACCCAACCACATCAGCCGGCAGAGTCAGCTGCACTCAAAATGAATGAACTTAAAAAAAATCATGGAAAGGATTGCCACATGATTAAATAGCTTTAGTTCAGCATCGTACATTTCTGTTATCATAACGTAAAGTACTTGTGTTGAGCCAAAGTAATTCACCAAGGTTGAGTGAACTTATTTACTACATTTGGATGTTGGTCAACTTAAATCATTTGAAATGCTTTGATCCAAATTAAATCAACAAGTTTGGTGTACTAAATCTCCTATTTGCACCCAACTTGATTTAATAAAGCTGATCTAACTAATTTTACAGTGGTAGATTAACATTAGTGCTGTTTGGATGGTTTTCTTTCCATTTCTGTTTCAAATATTTTGATATATTTTAGTTCACAGCTGGACTCGTATAAAGCTGTCTTTTACAGCTCAGCAGCGAGCGTTTTATTGCATCACATTTCTCTGTGAGTTTTTCCGTTATAAATAATTACACACTGCCTTGTGCCTGCCATCGCCGGTGAGGGGAGCTCTTGGTAGATGCTGCTCACATGGACTCAAGCACTGATTATTGATCATCTTTTGGGAAGATTGAGACGTTTTATATTTGTTTCGGTCCCAAAAATAACATTTAAACTAAAGGAAATATAATTTAAGTGTTTATTTCATAAATGTGTTTTAAAATCTGCTGCCAAGCATGAAACAAATCACAAGCGGTACACCAAGAAGTCAACATATTACAATAATGTAACCTTTATAAATATTTACTCTAAGCATGAATATATTTAATGTGTAACAGATTTTTACTCACTGTGCCTCCGTGCCTCTCTGAGGGCTCAGAGCCACTTACTGCTGGTCCACAAACATTTCCTCTTATCTGTGCTGCTTCTCTCTCTCTCTCTCTCTCTCTCTCTCTCTCTCCTTCCTAATCCCGTGATTTTCCTCCCAGAGAGTTAATTTGCAGGGCTGAGGATCAGGGATCCAAGGGCTCCCAAATTATTTCAGGGGCCACAGAAGCGCCGTGCATGCACAGTTCCATCGAGTGTGTTTTATCCATGCATGTGTGCATGTCCTGAGCTGTCTGTTGGGCATCTGTGGAGTAAAATGTGCCCTTAGAAACCTGACTTAAGACTTTAAGTGTCCTCAAAGGACATTTAAAAGCTCAGTCCCTTCAAAATTTTCCTTATTCTAAGAGCATAATTACAGCTTTGCCCTAATTTATTCAGATTATTGATCAGCATCTGGACAGTTTTCCACTAATCTGTAAAACATAGAAAGTATTTTGTTGCTATTTGGATAAATTTGGATTTAGTGAATGATTTTTATGCAGGCACACACGTCCAACCAACGCTGCACCATCAGCACACTCTCTGATCCGGCTCAAAGCCGAATACTGAAGCAGGTATCGGGGTCAAAGTGCCACAAGTGCTCAGGCTGATTCGTGTTTCTGTCTGAGTACAGAGCACTCTGACAGTAGCCATGGCAATCACACACACACACACACACACACACACACACACACACACATGCATGCACGCGCACACACACACACACCTTCCTGCTACGCTATTCCCCTCCTTTCCCGCGGCCCAGACCGACATCATTCACCAAAAGGTCAAGCGAACAAAACCTTAATTTTGGCCGCAATCCCTACAGACGTGCACGCCAGAGGCTTCCTAATCCAGATTTACTTCCTCCATGTTACATTCATGAGCAGAGACCGACGTGTTTCTTGAGATTTCTCTGATAAGCCAAAGGAATATGAAAAACTCCAACTCTGATGCTGCACACGATATCTGCACTGAACTTTTTCCCTCGTGCAGGCTTGTTCGGGATCTTCCCATCTACCTCTAAAATACAATCCCAGACTCAGGAAAATAAAAGCGCTTGAACATTTTTGCTGAAGGGCACTCGTAACAAAGAGCGGTTAGAACATTTCTGACGCGTTTTCCTGCATCCTGCTTCAGCGTGAGAGGTGAAACGGAGTAATCTCACGCTGGATTGGCTCCAAAAGGCAAACCGAGCTGAATAATTACACAGAATGGGACAATAATCAACAAGTCAAGAGTGGAAAAAACAAAATAAAATGCCTCTCGTCGTATCTCTCAACCGCTGACAGTTTCCACGCTACCGTCAGCTCGACTAATGGCTAGTTTTAAGATTACAAATGACAAATAAATTCAATTATTCTACAGAAACATGGAGTGTCAGTTGAGGAGCGTCAGTGGAGGTTCTGTCGCGAGGGATCTGTGAAAAAATAAAGCTAATCGGGGGGCAGAGCCACAAGCAGGAGGTGGCAGACTTCAGAGGAGAGTCATCTGATGATCTTTTCGGTTCTCTTTACAAGGTGTGAGTCTTGTTCGTCTCTCGTCGCGGCGGCAGCACACTACAGCTAATCTCCGAGGAGCTGCTGGCTGGCGGAGGTGTGAATGAGTAGATGAATGTCACGCCTACAGGCATGGGACTTTTGCAGAACAGCCTATTTTTACCATCTCCAAATGCCGGATGTAAGCCACTCACTATTGTCCGGGCAGGTTTTAATGAAACCCAAAATCCAGCGCGGAGCGTAAAACTCTGCAGCAGATCGGGAACTATTACCAAATAATTCAAGGAAGCATCTCTGATCTCGCAATACAGCCTAGAAAGTTACTTAGTTTGTGGTCATCTCGAATGGCTCACGAGGAACGAACACCGCTGTGAGTAAACTTGCAGCATAATGAGAACAAAGATTTTCTAAGCTTCGTTTCTGCTTCCCGCGACAGTAGTTAAACTTTTTCTTCTGCCTTTACTCACAAAACCGCTTTCATTACGAACGATGAAGTGGACAGGGTGAAAAACGAGCTGGAGGAGAGCGGAGCCGCCGCTGCACCAGCGTGAGCGTGCGAGCGAGACAGAGGAGCAGTGTGAGCCGAGCTGGACCCCCGCGTCTCCTAGTCATTACGGCTCATTTGTCTGAGTGCTATTCCACTTGGCTGGGCTGAGTTAACAGTTTGTCCTGGCGCTCTCCACCCTCCTCTGAGTCGAGCACAGCGACACACGTGGAGAGGAGAAAATGGGAGCATAATGTATGACTTTGTGGGGGAGGGCGTGCGTGTACACAACATAAACACCAGGGAGGATTTCGTTGTGATTTTTTCTTCTTAATAGACCACAAACACACATAAAGTGCAGATCATGACTTCAGACACAAAAAGATTTGTGATTAAACTCACATCACCAGCGGCTGTTTAATCCTTCCGATCCCCTGGAAAGTCTAATGGCAGCTAATCAGACGCACATCCACAGTCTAATTAACCAATTAGCATCTAATGGATACACAAACACCATGCAAAATGCCATGGATTCATTAGGAGACACTCGTAGTTTTCACTTTACCCCAGACACTTTTCTGGACAAATTAGGACGACAGCAGGCTGTTGACACAGGTCATCAGCGAACCCCCCCCCAGATACATTTCTATTGGAAAAGGAAAAAGGTGAAGTAAACTTAATATTAAAACCAAACATGAGTCTCAAAGTCAAAAAAGATTATGATTGATCATGATTAACTTGAGTCGGTAAAGGGTAGACCGCCTTCTCCAGGTCGGGGACAAGGTCGGGAAAAATGGAGTGTGAGATCGATAGGCGGATTGGTGCAATAAAACACCCGCACTGGTCTGCAGTGATGCAGGTGTTGTACCGATCTGTCGTACCGAGCTGAGCCAGAAGGCGAATTTCTCAACAGTCGATCGTTCCTACCCCCACCTATGGTCACAAACTTTGGGTATTTACCGATCTGCTTGAACACTGCTGCTAACCACTTAAACATTCTCCCTCTTCTGATAATAACACTTTATTCTCATTGACACTGAATGTGCTACTACTAGTTTACCCGTTTAATTATAGATTCACTAGGATAAATACAATAGAATTTTTACTAAGAAATCACAATGTAACCATAGAAACTGCTTGGCATACATGTTGCGTGTGTGCGTGCGTGCGTGTGTGTGTGTGTGTGTGTGTGTGTGTGTGTGTCTGCTCTGTCTTCTCGATCCCCAGTGAGTCGTGGTGGATGGCTGCTTATACTGAGCCAGGATCCTCTGGAGGTTTCTTCCTGTTAAAAGGGAGTTTTCCTCTCCACCGTCACTAAATGCTTGCTTAGTATGAGGATTGTTGTAAAGACTTTGATACTAGTCAGTGACATGATGCAATTTGCTGGGTTCCTTATATAGGAAACTTTTTACTGATTGGCTTAATGAACTGACCTGGATTGGAATGTTTACTGTGTGAAGTGCCTTGAGACGACTCTTGTCGTGATTTGGCGCTATATAAATAAACTTGAATTGAACTGAAAGAATGAGATTGCGGATACAAGCATCCGAAACGAGTTTTCTCTGCGGGGTGGCTGGACCCTCCCTAAAAGACAGGGTGAGAAGCTCGTTCATCGGGGAGGGGCTCGAAGTAGACCCGCTGCTCCACCGAGAGGAGCCGGTTGAGATGGCTCGGGCATCTGGTTAGGATGCCTCCTGGACACCTCCCTGGTGAGGTTTTCTGGGCACGTCCAACCGGGAGGAGACCTAAAGTAAGACCAAAGGGCACTCTGGAGGGACTATGTCTCTCACCTGGCCAGGGAACGCCTTGGCATTCCCCCAGAAGTGCTGGCCCAAGTGGCTGAGGAGAGGGAAGCCTGTTGCCCCGTGAACCACCTCCGATAAGCAGAAGAAAATGGATGAATGATTAAATTGTCTGTCTGTCTGTCTGTCTATCTATCTATGTGAATATCTATCTATCTGTCATGGTTTTTATCGAGCCTTTTATAAAAATAAATAAAAACTGAATGCACATCAGACAAAAGGAACCATGTTCCAGATATCTTTCTCTCTTTCAAGCAATTTCCTTAAATTTAGTACAGAAGCAGACAGACCACCTGTAAAAATGGGTAATGTAAAGTCCACATGATAATAAAAACAAAATAATGAAACAATACAGACATAAAGCATACAGACTTGAGACAATTAGGGAGTGTGTGAAAACCATCTGGTTGCTTCTGTTTGGTTAAAGTAAAAATCTTTTTTAGCTAAGCTAATGGAGCATGAAGCCTTCTCATTAAAAGGTGCTCCTTTATAAATAGAAAGAAAAAGTTTGACGCAACTCTACTGTGTGGCACACGGCATTCCTTTAAAAGCTATTAAAACGGTTAATTAGCTTTATTAAAACTAAGAACCATGAATAAATAAGTAATTTAGACAACTAGTTTACAGTGAGGCTGATTTTATTGTTGCTTTGTAAAACTAAAAGCTGCCCTAATTAATAGATTTGATGAAGTGATCAAAATTAATCAAAAATATCTTCGAGTGGATGCTAAAAGACAAGCGTCTGAGGAAGTATACAGTACCTAATATCTGATGTACTTTTTTACTATTAGATAGTAAAATGATAAATTAAAATAAAATAACTGACAGACGGGCTCAGTCACTTCAATTACCCATTAAACCAAATTAATCTGTCCAACCATCTGTGTTCGATTCAAAACATAGACATGTGTTCAAGAAAGCTAAAATCTTAAAAAAATAAGATACGTACGTTCCGGGATTGATTCAAAATAGGAAACAATTTAATAAATGCATATGGGGAGATTTGAAGGTATTTGGTCGACATTGTTTCAAAACAACTGAAATTCAATGTAGCTACACTGTTCCATCTAAATAAAAATTAATCATTTCAGTTTTTCTTTTCCCCGAATAATTTAGTCATAAATCATTATGAGCAAAATAAAGGTGGTGCTGCGTATGTCACCTGATGACACAGGCGCTAGTCAGTGATTAGCTACATTTTGTTCACCTGGTCCAGTTGGTGCGTAGTTGCATTCTACAGCAACAATTCAGAGCAGCACACGTTTTTAAATCTGACTTGGCAACATTAGAGGCTAGGAACTGGTTTTTGAAGAGCACAATGGCAAACTGGAAGGATAACACTTTATCACTGCAGGTCTGCAGTTGAGCAAAGTTTCTACACAGACCAAAGGATTGGGTCAATCTCACACGCTTACCCCTTTTTCCACCGGAGCCGTCAGCAGCACATTACTGCGTGCGACGCCTCTGAAACGGGTCAAGTTCAACATTTTTGGGGAAGGAAAGACAGGAAATCGGACGCGGAAACGGAGTGAAGCTCCCAAGATTTTCAGAATAAAGAAACGAACTGCCTTCCGGTTGCTTTACTTTTAAAAAAAGTTACTAACTGCGGCCCCGTGAGAAGTTATCACCTAGCTAGCGGTCTCCTTTGTTTTTCAGGTCCGTATTGGCGATTATAAAACGGACAGAACATAAAACACAAACCTTTGGGAGCCATGTTGTAGTTTTCTCCTGCTTGTTGTTGTGTTTACTGACGAAGTCACTCGTGTGACTTTGTGCTCAGTCAGTGACAGCTGCTCACACCAATATGTACAAGCAGTGATAAAATTGGCAGCTGATTGACAGCCTGAATGTAGCTGGGAGAAATCAAATCAACAGATTATAAAATGTATGTTACAAAGACGTTCAACATTCGCAACTATGGTATGGTGAGCGTTAGTATTTTATTTGTTGCCACGCAAATTTTAAAACTCTTAAAGTCCATCCATTTTCTGAACCCTTGTCCACACGTGGTCGTGGGGGGTGGGGTGGCACTGGTGTCTATCTCCAGCAGCCGACGGGCAATCAGGCGGGGTACACCCTGGACAAGTTGCCAGTCCATTGCAGGGCAACACAGAGACACACAGGACAAACAACTACACACACACACACCTAAGGATAATTTAGACAGACCAATAAACCTGACAGTCATGTTTTTGGACTGTAGGAGGAAGCCGGAGTACCCGGAGAGAACCCATGCATGCACAGGGAGAACATGCAAACTCCATGCAGAAAGATCCCAGGCCGGGAAGCGAACCCAGGACCTTCTAGCTACAAGGCCACAGAGTGAACCGCTGCACCACTGTGCCGCCCTAAAATCTTAAAACCATGTGTGGAAATTCTACTATATTTCTTTAACTGTGCTTTGACTAATTTTCACAAGTCATCCACAGGAAGTATACCTCTGGCCAGTGGTTTTGCGGATGGGTGTCAACCATCAACACCTTCAGAGAAACGTAGCAACAGGCTAATTTGCCAAAGCTAATTGAATATGTGTTAATACTTAAGAAATGCTAACTAGTTGGACAGAAAAAATAGTCTTAAAGAAATGAAATGAATGTTGCTACACTGTTTGTGCCAACGAGCAAGAGTCTATCAGTGTCAGCAACAACATTTTCAGGTTATTTTGTACTAAGGGAGTCAGTTTCTCCAACTGCAATTTGTTTTCTGTTTAATTAGCTGAGTATTGATATGAAAATATTAAATCACTGCAAGAACAGAGAAAAATGTTTAAAGATTTAAATGAAGACCAGAGGAAATAATCTGGGTTTGTGTCTCTGTTGGGAGGGGGATTAGAGGTTTCCCACTGTGAGCAACAAATGAACACAGACCTCCATGATGGGAATAATAGTTGTTTATTTTTTTCCACATTAAATAATCTACATGTTTTTCACGTCTTGTGAATAAACTATGAATATATTAAGGTTTTATGTCCTTGCTGGAATGAAAGCCAGCCTTCCTCTGACATGGATCATAGAGGATATTTGTACAAATGGCCGCTCGTTTCTTTGTCATTTCCTGTCAAAACATAATTTTCTCACATTTCCGCATCACTGCTTTGTTCTCTGAATTCGGGCCCACATGCTTTAAATACTGTAAATCATGAATCATGCATATTGTGCTTTCAACTGGCCTATCCTTTCCATTTCCTCCTCGTGCTCTCCAACCATCAACGCCACTATCCAACTCTGCTGCCAACACAATCATCTAAACCCTGGCAGGTCTGATTTGATTTCCTATCTTCATCTGGGACCAGAACGCGACGCTGTGACTCATCAGAGTTTTGCCACAGATGTATTATTCCCTTTATTTCACCAAATGTTTGCGTCCACTGATGTCTCATTTATTGAAATGCGGCTAATTTATGTAAACAGAAAATAGCATGAGCGTGAGGACGAGAATATCCAACATGAAATTTAACATCTGAAAGAGAGGAAGTCACCCTGACTCTGCAGACAGATTGACTCTTTTTGCTGACTCTCCTCCTTTACGCCATCACTCAGCTGATAGTAACGCCACGAGGAGCCACCTGCTCCCTTTTCCATTCTCTTAACTTTGCATTACAACCGATAGGCTCAAGTTGTGTTGTCTACTTTATTCCAACATGACCGGTCTGTTTAGCTCACACTGATTCAAATGAAATAATGTTCAAGTCCTATCAGCCAATCAGAATGCAGCAACATTTAGGCAGCCACTGAGCATCAGAAAGGAGATTTATGTAGCTTTGAATGAACAGAGAGTGTCTGTTACAAGCCAATTTACCGGGCTAGCTCCACTCTTCTAGATGTTATTAATTTCTCAGGGTTTGGCTTGTAGTCGGTGTAGTGAGCGTGGCATCTAGTTACCAACAAACACCCTTACTTTGTAGAGAGTTGATTAGCAATCACCACATTACCCAGGGCTTCTGATTCTGACCAAAATTAGTTCAAGCAGACACAAAGGAGGCGCAAACACACCCACACACACGTCCAGTCCATGAAGCTTATGTACACTTCAGGTTAAGACCCTTGCCAGCTGTTCCTTTTACGCTGAGGAGACAACTGACTTCACCTGTAGCCTAGGATGGAGGAAACAAATTATATCAATACCTTGGGATGGCATTTAAAACCAGCATCTCACCTTTGCTCGTTTACCGACAGGAGGAGACCCCACTCGTAAATCCTTTTTTTGTTCCACGAATCCGAGGAACTAGGTTTTAATCCACACAGATAAAAAAAGAATAATAATCCAAACAAAACCCCAACAAAGCGGGTTAAAAAGTGAAACAACTCTTTGCCAATAAACTGAGTTATGGCAAAGTTGAGCTGAATAAGCTCTCCAAAAATGACACTAGGTCAGATTATCACAGACAAAAAGCTCAAAGCAAAAGCTTCCTTCTTTCCATCTCTCTACCTCACACACTCTTCCCATCAAAGGCCAATTCTTCAGACCCAGTAGCTCCTTTTTATTTACTCCGTCCCCCCTCCCTCACAGTTATTTCTTTGTTTGCTGCTTCAGACTTCAGACTTCCTGGTCACGTGTTCCTCTTCTTCTTGTTACTTCTCCAACGGCCCCGAAGAGACCATAAATCTTGGATGTCATGATTTCACCTTTTCTTCTCCCAGTCTTCATCCGTTCACTTGTTCCTTCTTCTCTGCATGCTGGTGTCATTAGCCCAACGTTGCCCCTCCTTCGTTCCATCCTGGCCTCGGGGAGGAATCAGTAACTCTAATTTCTACTGCTCGTTTTAGCCATCTTATCGATTTTACAAGTACATGGTCTGTTTATTAGCTCATGCACCTGGACTAATAAGACACAATCCTTGCCTCCTCCACTTCTCTGGAGGTCAAAAAGGTTACCACAGAACCGTGAGACCGAAACAGCTCGGTGAAGGCAACTAGCAATTTACGACTTCAGGGGTGATAAGAGACAAGGCTGTAGGGACACACACACACACGGATACACCTTGGGAAGCCTAGAATTGATTTCACATAATGAGAGACATAATCCAGACTTAATTCCATGCATTAACAAGTCTGATTATACTCCATACAACAGTGTCTCAGTACCTACTGGAATTTCAACAGACAACCATCTCTAGATTTCACAGAGAATACAACAGTGGCTCCAATAACCACTGGTTCCTACCGAGGTCCGCTAAGGAGCAAAACCAAGGTTTTAAAGGGCCAGTGTGTAGTTTCTCTGGTGATAGGGGGCAGTAGATACCTAAATCACCGCAAGCAAGCATTATTTTTGTGTTCAAGTAAGACATTACCAACGGATGACCATTAGGGTCAAAATCCTTGGGAGTGCAACCTCCAGCATAACAACAAGAACATCAGATTCCCTTCCATCACTTGCAATGAGTGAAGAGGTAAATGTGTAAAAGAACAATGTTTATTAATGCTGAAAGTTTTGTAATCGCTTGTTACAAATCAGCAAATGCATTCTGTCCTCACAGGCTTCCATAGAAGGAAACATGGCATCCAATATGGCGTCACCCAGAGACTTAGACCAGCTCCTGTGTATTTTAGAACAGATTTTTATGGTTATATGTTATGAAACTGCCAATATTTTTCAAAAACAGGGAATCTTTTAATTCTTTTACAACATTTCAATGGATATTTCCAGAGATTAATGGTAAAAACTACACATTGTCATTTTAAGAGAAGTACAACACTGAACCTTTTTACGTCCCTAAATCTGACGAGAATTATCAATATATTATTACTGATTCCTGTTTGTTTATTCTCAAATATTAAACACACTTATTCTAAGAAGTACTCCTCTATTAACCTCGCTCTACAAACAAACGGCAAAACACCTGAACTGTGACCGCAACACCCAAACTATTTAAGTCAGAACGTGAGAGGCTGTTAATTAAAATTCTGTCTCACAAGAGTAACTCAAATTTCCGGGTGGAAGAAGGCTTCAAATCAAATCAAAGTCATCACAAGTTAAAAAGAATTTCTGTGGGAAGTCCTCAGACACGTGCCGATGCACTAGCCCACACACACACACACACACACACACGCACACAAACACACACACACGCACGCACGCAATACAACACCCGCATTCACACAAAAACTCAAGTTCACAGATTGACTGCGCTCAGCAAGAAGTGCTTCACGGATGACAGTTTTCCTTTCTTTTTCCGACTGACAGACTTATCAACCGAGCTCAGGTGGCGCCCCATCTGCTTGCGCACATTTAAAATCCACACACAACTGCTTACTGCTTACACAAGAAGACACATGCTCAAGGAATAAACTCAATCAAACGTCTGCCCTTCAAATTCCATTTCTGATGTCCCGAGCTCCTTGCCCCCCCCCCACATCCTCCTTGCTGATCACACTGTGACCTCTCCTCCTGTTCGCCCATGTCCTTTCTCTTTCATATCCTCAGCCGGCCAGCGACGCTACCCAATAACCTCAAACTCTCCTTCCAGTCGTGATTTTGTCTTTTTTCTTTTCCCCCACCACACCTACCGATCCCAAAGACGAGGCTCCCTGCAGGTTAGTGCCCACTCCATCCTGAGCAGCAGATGGTTGAGCAGCTCATGCACGCAGACGCAACAGCCAGCGTATACATGCTCAACAAAAATGAACACTCGGCGCATGTGGAATTTACATCAGGGCACATTTAACTTTAGAAAAACCAACATCAAATGAAGCTAAACGAGTCCATGGTGATAAAGGCGCTGGCTCCAGATAAGTTTGAACACTAATCAGGAACAACATAAGTATATACAGCATCTTATTCAATAAGCCTCTGGAGTAAAAAAAAAAAAAAATCATGAATCTATTCATCCCTGCAGCATTTATGCATTTATACATTTCTGTAGTACAGCTGCTGTGAATCAGCATACACTTCAGCCTGCATAATGAGGATGCAGACCATGGAAGATATGCACATAGAAAACACAATAAAACAGGTTCCTATAGGAAATGCTTCACTGAGAGGAAACTCCAGGATGGAGAGCGAGAAACGCGATGATGGCGATGTCCACAGACCTCTCCTCTCCAGGGGCTTTATCACGCCACGTGCAACTGTGTTAAACGCAATTAAAGGAAAAGAAAAACCGTTTGTTTACTGGTAAATAACTGGACGGGCTGGTAGACCAACCTCTCCATAAAATGCCATTTGTTAGGCAATTATCCCGGTTCTGCCAAGCAGAAAATACCTCTTGCTGAATGGTGAGGTGTGCCCGTGCAAAACTCATAATACCGTGCAGACACTATAATTAGCAGCTCTTTACAGGGAGGAGAACGAGGTCCTGCACGACCCTGTGGGGGGAAATAATATAAAAAAATAATCTAACAGGCCAAAAGCAATTTGCTGCTGCTGCTCAAATTTCATGCATTATTCTGTGATTTTAACGTTGTAAACAAACAGACTTCAAACGGTTTGGACATGGCTGGCGGTCGAAGAGCGGGTGATGGAGTTGTCAGGCAAAAAAAAAAAAAAAGAAGAGGAAGGGAAAGACGGGGTGAAGCATCTAGGAAAACCTTTGAATTGTTTGGATAATTGGCTCCTAAGTGTTAGTTTTGGGTGTAAAAGTCATTTGATTGCAGGAAGTAAAAGACGTCCCACAAATGTTGCCGTGTGGAAAACTTTATGGAGTTCCACATCGTTTCTTTCCAGTTGTGAGTTGAAATCAATCAAATCAGACAAGCCTGAGTCTCCTGGTGGAGACGCTGACCTCTCTGCCACCTTGATGCTGTAAAACATGAATACTGGATGTGTGTGGGAGCAGAGATGCCAACAATATTTAATAAATCAGGTTTATGTGAGGCCCATCATGTGTCCTGCAACAAGGCCGGGGCAAAAGACCACTTAAAGCTGTTTTACTTGCGTACCTGCAGAAAGCCGCGGCCGGGTTCTGGGCGTCTGCATCTCTTGCCGCGCATGAGGCAGCATGTGGTACCGCTTGGCCTCGTTGACCAGATCGCGACACGCCTCCGAGGATTTGATCAGCTCCTCGTTGTCCACCACGTTGAGCAGGTAGGACGGATGGATGAAGGGAAGACGGACCACCGCTAAGAGCTCCGACAAATTCTGAAGAAATGAGGACAAGAGAAGCAAACGGATTTGAGAGAAGCGTTGTGGCGGCTGATCAAAGGAAATATCACCAGAACCAGCTTTATTTAAATGTTTATTTTTCAGAATATTCCAGAAAATATGGGAACAGACGCTATCATGTTTAATAAACTCTGGTCTATTAGCGTGGGGAAGCTTGGCAGCAGCAAGGCCATTACTTTAGTCACAGTCTGTGTCAGATCCTCAAAGCCCCAGTTCATTACCCAACATGTTTCACTTTTGCATTTCCTCACTTGTGCAGGACAAGCAGTTCAAAACAGGGATGGGAAAGAGACGAAATGAAATTCAGGCATGCATTTCCCCCAATTTACCATCAGATACATATTCAACCACAAAAAAAAAAGGTTTGCTTCGACGAACATCACTAAAAGAGATTCACGCTGTTAAAGAGAAGCTATGGTGACATCTGGAGACGTTTTTAGTTCGATCTGTGCTCAGTTTCACTTTCACATGGACTTAGTTTCGCAGCGCGAGCTGTAACGTGGCAGCAGGGGGGTTTCGTACTTCCACTTCCTGTTTCGGAGCTTTTACCCCTCCTGCTTCTGAATGAAATCTTTCATCAGTCACAACGTTTCTGTGGCTAAATCAAGACCCTGTTGCCACTAATCATGACTCATTCAAGCCAAAACACTGCAGTGCCATCAGCACGATTTTTGGGGGGAATTTGTAAGAAAAACGAAAACCAGAAAACATTCGTTTAAAAATAACAGTTGGAACCAAAATATTTAAAAGCAAGAAGAAATAAAACGTCTTATTTGCATTTTCATGTACTTTTGCCCTCTTTGAGCTGTGCATATATTTTTATGTAAATAAAGGCGTTGGGACTCAGTAGCAGGATATCACGTTACCAAGGCAACCTTGTTTATAGCTCCAGCAGCAGAGATACTCCTCAGCTTGTGCATGTGTGTGTGTGTGTGTGTGTATGTGTGTCCCCACAGGAGTCTCATCCGTGTCGACAGTAAAAGCTGTAAACAAGCACGGACAAAGCGACAGAGAGCTGGGTGGGGACTGACCTCGGCGACCCTTCGTCTCAGGACGAAGTGACCGAGCCGCGCGGGGCGAGACACAAAACAACAGAGTCGGAGAAACATCAATCAGAGGAGGACACGTAATAAGCGGACACTGTGCCTAGGCAGCTCTCTCTCCCACCTGAGATTTATTTTTTTACTCTGTGTTCTGTTTTGGGCTCGTAGGACGAAAAAAGAGAAGAAAAAAATGCAAAGGGCGGAGATGAGAAAACAAGGGCAGACAGGACAAAATAGATCAGATCACTGAGGATAAAAAAATGTTTAAACAACATAAAGAGAAGAAGTGATGGTTTTATGAGTCAGAACAGTGATGTTTCCAGTCCACTAGCACGCTTAGAGGCAAACTGTCCGATTCTCAGTTAGTTGTGTCAAACAAACAACTCAATAGAAACGTACACTTTAGTAAATTGTGGAATAGAAAAAGCCAAATGATATAATGTTGAATCGAGCCCTGTAGAATATGATAAACCTCAGCAGGATAAACCTCTTTACAATTAAAGAGAACAGGTTTTTACCAGGGATGTGAATCTTAGAGCAACTCACGATTTGATTCGATTCCGATTCTTGGGGTGCCGATTAGATTCAGAATCGATTCTCGATTTAAATCGATTCACGATCAGTATTAACAAAGAGTGTCATCTCCAGGATGAACTACTTTGTTGTACAAGTTAGTTAAAGCTATGGGACATTTTTATTTGACTTTAAACTGGTCATGCTCCAAAAATGCAAATTTACAATGTAAAC
Organism: Nothobranchius furzeri; assembly: GCF_043380555.1. Classification (NCBI taxonomy): domain Eukaryota; kingdom Metazoa; phylum Chordata; class Actinopteri; order Cyprinodontiformes; family Nothobranchiidae; genus Nothobranchius; species Nothobranchius furzeri. The sequence continues at coordinate 22,101,464 of NC_091742.1, forward strand.
TAAAGTGATTCTAAAACTGTAAACAGAAGCAATCTTTTGACCAAAAGGCAACATTTATTTTTGCTTCCCTTGTAAAATATAACAAGTCTGTAGTTACCTAACAGTAGCTTTGAAAGTAATACGGTCAAATACTTTTCAAGTACCGGTATGTGTAGAAACAAGTTACATGAGTAATCCTGAGTACTCATTTATCAACTTAGAAAATAAATATGAGAATATCTCAAATTTCTGAGTATGGAAAAATTACATTTAAGTGTCCTCTTATCAGCAGATTCAAACATAAATCATTTCAATTTATGGGACCACAAAAGTAAACGGAGTACTGACTCTCCTAACAAAGATCAAAAAAGTTCATCTCAAACCCGTAACATGCCAAATATTTCAGTTCTTGGAATCGATTCTGAATCTTTATAAATAAGAATCCCGATTCAGACTTGAATCGATTTTTTTCAGCACCTCTAGTTTTTACCGTCAAGCTGCTCTTCATCTTAAAAAACAATGGTACAATCTGAGAACTAATAAGATATATTTTGTTTGTCTGAGCGTGCACTCATCAGCTGCGGATACAAAGTAGGTCTCCTGGTGGCTATTCTGACCCGGAGAGCAAAATTAAAGCCGTATATGGGGCAGTTTCAGCCAGGTGGTGCTTTAATACTTGTGCCACTGTGTGAATCTAGAGATCTCACTTTTAGTGTTTTAATATCTCCGATGCTGTGCTTGTTTTACATTTTGGGATTGGTGTTCCAGTACCAGGACATTCCCTGGAGCTGAGGTGTTTAGCAAGACCAAGTCTGCCAAAGCAGGAGTTTTGTTAATCTGCTGTTTGGATCGCTGAGATACGATGAATCCTTAAGAAACAGAGTCCATGATTCTACAGAGAGAGGAGAACAAGCAGAAAATATTCATGAAGATTGTTTGTTCAAGGTCAGACATCAGAACGCTCAGAGAAACATAAAAAGGAGAGAGAGTTTTGTCTCTTGGTCTGAGTTGGGGTGTCAAATGTGCCAGTGAAATAGAAAAATGGGCTGAAGAAGTATGGCTGCTTTGAAAGAGCTGCCAGAACATAGGCATCTATTTTTAACAGAACCTTGCAAGAATGCAAGTTTACAAAAGTGCATTTGAACTTACTTAAAACATTCCTGAAAGAGAGGCTAAATTGAAAACGTAAAGCACGGCAGCGGAGGCATGATGATTTGAGCTTATTATTGAATCAAAGACAAACTCCTCTGTAGACCAAAGTATTCCAGAGTAAAACGTTTGGCTATCTGTGTGATAGCCAAAGGTTGACTCAAAGACAGGTCACTCAGCAGCATCGATTCAAGCAAGTCGAGCCCATAAAAGCTAAAAAAGAACAGAGCTGAGGTTCAAAGGGCCAGCCAAAGTCCAAATCTGGTTAAATGCTTTGTGTGACCTTAAGAATCATCTCGAACTACCGTAAAGCTCCAAAGAAGCGCGGTTTAAAAAGCGGTTTGTTTAAACTCCTCCAGAATCATGTGACATAGTTATAAGATCATTTGGACCTCTCTCACCTGATTAAAGCTGGAGATTTTATTTTTTACACTTTAAATCTGTAAACAGGAGAGTCAAATGTAAAAACCACACACTCCCGGGTCTTAGTTACACACTATTCTGTTTTCTTTTAACAGGGAAAAACATGCAGAAAAAGCATCCCAGTAAACCATCTGCACACAAACGCCACATCTGTCGTGGCCTCTTTTCGCTTGCCAAATATCATTTAACAACAGTGGAACTGCCTCATAAAGCATCTGGTCTATGTAAAATGTTGGGACATTTAGTGGTGCCACACACAGGAAACCATCCACCCAACATCACACCCACACATGCATAAAAAGGAGATAAATGTGTGTAAACAGGCATTGTTACGTCTTCTGGAGTAAAGCTGGATCAGCTGCGAGCTCCGTCTGAAAGCTGAAGTGACTGTAAATCGTTTTTTAGCAACTTATAAACTCTGAGGCTGATTAATAAATGCATCAACGTTTAAGGACTTGTACCATGATGGTATTTAGGTGTGTGTGTGTGTGCTTTTCTCCACATAAAATAAACTCCTTCCTCCAACTCGCCGCCTTTACCCTCCTCCTTAAAAGCACAACATAAAAAAATAAAGACCCTTCTTCATCTCTAATTCTAAGTAACTCTTTGTATCTCCCGATTCTTCACTTTATGCTTCTGTCTCCACCTCTATTCCTGCTCCTTGGTCTTCCTCCCACACACGCATAGATTGGCATGGAAATAGGAACGAGTTGCACCAGTCATGTTAATATTCAAATACAATCTGTCAAAAGCAGGAAAAAAACGCTGAAGTCCTGCTTCATGTCAGCCGTTGAACTCCTCAAGCTGAATTTATTGCACATTCTTTATGCTCAAGGTTGGTTATCTTTTATAATAAATACATTTGTGTTTTACTAAGAAATATCCACTGTTTTCCGTGTTTCAATCAGGATAAACCTAGCGATGGGTATCGAATTCGGTACTTTTTAAGGTACAGACCGAATTCCATAGTACCGACTGAGCACCGATTCACGTCACTTGAAACGGTGCCTCGTTTCGGTACCCGTCCTTCATAACGAGAACTTGCCTAGACAGCTGCGCATGCGCAAGAGCGTTATGTCGTCGGTTGCTGTGAGCCAGTTGTAAACAGAGCAGCATGGTAGAAAGAACGCTAAAGCTTGGGTCCACTTCACTAAATGTGATGGGTAACTGGGTGATGATGAAACCAGCGACAACGATCTAAGTGACGCATCCTCATCTTAATCTGCTCCGGTAGGTAAATAAAATGTTTAAGATAACGTTAGATTGATATGTTAGCTTCAGTTCCGCTAATGGTGCGTTCGTTTTCTCCTCGGAACTCCGATTTTCTGACTAGAAGAACATGAATTAGTACCGAATCGATTCAAAAGTCAAAGGTACCCATCCCTAGATAAACCACACTCCCTCATAATCAACAGTCCCCTTAACTTATCTTTTATTTGATTTTTAAGAATTTGTCAAATATTAACACTATAAAACCTTCTTGAGTGACTTTTTCCTAAAAAGTTGAAAATCTGAAAAAAATTTTTTTTCCCTTAACAAAAAAATTGAAGTTGCCATGATAATCCTGTTGCTAGCTAACATAGCGAAAATTCACTGATTGATTTAAGCTAATAGCATCAAATATACACTATTTGATATCTAAATGCTCCTAATTATCATCTTATTATAAGAAAATTTAAAGATGCATCTGTCAGCAGGAACTGCTAAAAATTAAAAAAGTGTCAAAGCTACAAAGGCATGATCATGAAGTTTTCTTGTCTTCAACACTGATCAGACAACACATTCTCACACCCGAAGAGTCGAAAACTGATGCTGGGTGACCAAGCATTTGCTTCCATTGCATTGGGAGTCCAAAGGGGAAGGTTACATAGCAGGATGTTGGAGGTTAAATGTCAGTGAAATGTGCTTTTTACCGAGGGCATCCAAAACCAACACTCTGGTACAGCGCGTCCGCTCCCGACGCGTTGGGACTCCCAGTGCATCAGTTTTCAACGCTTCGGGTGTGAGAATGTGTTGGTTGGATCAGAAGTAATTCAAAGACTAACTTCACTAGTTTTCAATCCATCTGCAGTTGTCTCTAAAGTTTAAGTCCCACTAGTTGTCACACACGCATCAGTGTGTGTGACATTTGTCCTCCGCATTTAATCCATCCCCTGGGGGAGTGGTGAGCTGCAGACACAGCTGCGCTCGGGAACCATTTGGTGGTTTAACCCCCCCAATTCAAGCCCTCTAGTATAAATGAATGCCTTGTGAGTTGATGTCTGTGGAAAAAAAGCTCTTGTGCTTCTGTTTCAGGAAGTAGAACTTAGTCAGATGAGAGATATGGGGTGTTTCTTAATGTCAAGGCGCCTTGCCTTGCGAGGCGATGTCTTGCGAGACCAGGCGCCTTGCTTACGAGGACACGGTCCTTCTTTGGTCAAAGAAAACGGTTGGAACAGACTTGCATCACGTGACAGCGACTTCCACGGCGGTCACGTAACGTCACGTGACACGAGAGATAACATTATATTTTATACGTATTAGTTTCAATATAAATATATAACGAGACTTTTTACTTTTTAAATTGTGTAAATGTTCATTAAATAAAAAATATAAGTGAGTTACTACCCGATAGCCACCGAAGCTGCAACTAATAAGCAACTAACCAACCATACATAACTTCTTTGGATCTAAAAAAAAAAAAACATTTTAACTGGGCCGACTTACTTTTAAACTTGAAAATTGTTCCAGAGGTAGCTGCCGGCTTCTGATCCACCGTCTTTTAGAAAATACTGCGGTGTATTGTGGGTAATTTTTGACCAAGGCTAGGCTACAAGACACCTCCCGTGTATCCTTGCTCAGCTAGCTAAACGGCTAACAAACAGAGAGCACATGCCTCGGTAGAACATGAACATTGGAACCGATTGGAACACGTCTTGGCGGCTCCTGATGACGTATCTCCTAGGCCAGTGGTTCCTAACCTGGGGGTCCCGACCCCCACAAGGGGGCGCCAAAGCCTCTCAGTGGGTTGCCAGGACCTCTCCACTTTAAGAGGTTAAAACTTCATTTATTACTTGTTTATAGCCTACATTTTGCTCACATTTTTTTCATGAGTGAAAAGTTTACTGATATTAAGACAGGAAATAATTAGTACAGAAAGAGTAACACACTTTTAAGAACATTTTGCTCAGCTCACTGTTTTATTTTCAAGTGTCAAAAGTTCATTAAAGATAGGACTGGTTGATTAATCACAGCCTTTACAGTAAATAATCTAGTATAAACAGTAATATACACATTTAAGTACATTTTGCTCAGTGTATTTTTTATGTGTAAAACGTTTATTGAAAGCAATGATTGATTTATCAGTGTTTACAAGAATCAATGTGTTCAGAAAAGTAATACAAACTGTCAAGCACATTATGACTTTGTTCTGTACTGGAGCCTACTATTACTGTTATCTATTGAATCAAAGCATATTAAAATGTGCTTGAACAATTTTATCATTTCTTAATAATGTTTGTACTGGAAGAGAGAATGGGAGGGGGTCATCAAAAATTTTACTGGTAAAAAACGGGGCCCCTTGGGAAAAAGGTTGGGAACCACTGTCCTAGGCAACCGGAGCGGGGACAAGACATCAAGGCAAGGTTCCTTGACATTGAGAAACACTCGAGATCTTGAGTCATACTCATTATTTCCTGATATTCAGACATTTCTCCTTTGATTGGGTACCAGCAACGCAACTTGACTCTGTTTGATCTGCAACGTTGATGTTTTAGCTCCACAAATAACACAAGCCTGAAGGAGTTCTGGCGTATTGTGGACTTGCTGATGGTTAGATTCTACCAGCTGAGGTGTGCTCTGTAATTTACCTGGGTGCTAAATCAACAATAGTCTTCCCCATTGAGAGCCAAGATGTGTGAGTCTATGAATGTTAAGTGTGACGTAGATCTATTAGGCTTTTCTGATCCCAGTGTTTCCCTGTCTGCTCCTGCGGCGGCCTCCCTGGCAGTCTTCCTGGCAAAAGCATGGACTCAGGTGTTTTGACACATTACCTTTGGCTGTGGTCGGCATTAAATACACCATGAATATTTATTATCATGTGTTTTCAGCCAATATTGTTACCATTTTATATCCTTATGTAGTATTTCTTTCTCTTTTCACATGAAGCTAATTTTTGCACATCCTGTATGTGAACGCCCCCACCCCCGTCCTTTCTTCTCTTTCTTTTCTTCTCTTTTGTTTCCATCTCTGTGTCCTTTGGGTTTAAAAACAACTAAAAGCATTTCTAATAAACTTTTCATATCAGGGTGGTATTGTAGCTGAATCTACAATGCTCCACCTGTGAAAGTAAAGCTGTAAGGCTTGTTTTTGGCACTCACATCAATTCTGATTACTTTACAGCCAAACATGACATAGAAAAAAAAAAGAAAGAAAATGTCCCATTTGTGTACACAAAGAAGGCGGAGCTTATTACATGTAGTGGAACCAGTCAGTAGGGGGAGCTTGCATCTCAGATTTAATATTCCTGTGTCTGGCCTTCTCACACGTTTATGTTTTAAAGCCAACTTTTCATCTCATCAAATGAATAAATAAATAAAACACAGCTGAAAGGTATAAGTCTTGTTATTTATAGTCCAAATTCCTCTCAGGTGTTAACGTTGATGGCTGCTAAGGCGTGCAGGCTTTTAGCGTCCCCTGGAAGCATGTGAAGTGCACACACGGAGAGGGTTTCAAACAGTGTGCTAAAAGGGTTTGATGGTCATTTCTTCTTATGTATGTGTGAGCTAAACGACAGCACTCGCAACACTTGGGCCATTGAGTAACACCCTCTCAGCAGATGAGAGGAGGCAACGTGCATCCGGCTCAATTCCTCTTTATCTCCAACTGACTCTAGAGCAATCACTCCTCCACGCAGAGTAAACAAGAGCATGTCCTCTCCAGATGATTGGCCTGTCACGTTCACGTTTCCCAATTCCTACATTTTTAAACAAAGGATGCAGACTACTGTGGCTGTGACGATTGCATACGGAGGTTAATGCATAAAGATCTGTCTCACAAGTCAAAGACTTTCTAACACATTAAACATATGGAAGGTTCCCACGGGAGACTGACAGCAGAAGGTAGATGCTCCTCTTTAGCGCACATGTTTCATCTACGTCCTGTTCTCCCTGGATAAGTAGCATTCCTATGGATTCATATTCATATCCAATTATATTATAATTCTACCCACCGTGTGGGGTTAAATCTCTGCTGATGGAGATAACAAACCCGACTGTCATGGTCTGCGTCTCCCCTCATGTGTCTCCATCCCTCTCTAGGTTCTCCTTTTGTGTCTCCTAATGCCCTCATGTTTCCTTGTCTGCATCTTCCTCATGTGTCTCCTGGTGTTCCCCATGTTCCCTCAGATCTTCAGCCCTCTAGGTTTCCCTCCTCAGGCATCCCCTCCCAGGTCCTGTGCTCCCTTGGCCCCCTTTAGTCACGCCCCTGTAGTTTTTCTTTCTGTAGTGTTTTCCTTTATTTTCAGCTCCCCCCTTAGAATATTAGTTATGTTTGCTGCCCTTCTGGTCTTAAGGTTTTTCTCTTAGGTCATTTTCCTTTAGTTACAACTGTTCATGATTTAGTGTGTTTTTCCCACCGGTATTAGTTACGTTTCCTGCTCTTCTTGTCTTAGGTCTTATTCTTAGGTTATGTTTTCCTCCCTGATTAGTAATTAAGTTCACCTGTTCTCTCTCTCCCCACACACCTGCAGTTCATCTCCCTCTCATCCTCCCCAGTGTATATAACCCTGTCTGTGTCTAAGTGTTTTGTCAGTTCATTGGCTCTTGTCAGTCTCGTTTGGCTCTCTAGCTTCTAGTGTTTTTGGATCTCTGGTTTAGTCTTTTGGATTTTTGGTTTTTGGCTCCCTGCCTTTTGGATTACTCCTAAATATAGGATTTATTTCTATCATCTACCTCCTGCCTCGTTCATCTGGTTTCCTGCATCTTGGGTACTAACTTCCTCCTGCCCTAATCGTGACACCGACAGGTCAACATCCTTATCCTGGTGCAAGTTGTGAGGAGTTTCCTGCCCCACAGGCCACCTTTAACTTTCTACTTTTCACTTTATTTACACTCACGGAGAAATATCCAGACAAGTGGACAGAGGACGTGAAAAGGTGGAGGCTGGTGAAAGGCCGGGATGAAACGTCTAACAGGGAGCCTCTCAGATCTCTCAGGAGCAGCAGAGAGGGAGCCAGCGGGCCGCTACCCGCTAAGACAGATGACAAATGTCCGCTGAGCATTTCCCATTCCACTACTGTCAGAGAGGACTAACACCTCTCACCGTGTGTGTGTGTGTGTGTGTGTGTGTGTGTATAATGATTCAGTGCCATGGCAGCATCAAATAAATGACACACAAGCGCTCGTATGCTTTGCTCCTAGCAGATAGCAGCATGTGTCTGCTTTAGAGCTAAAAAATGGACAACTCGAAGCTACAAAAACACATTTTTATATGAAAAATAATGAAAACACAAACAGAGTCCGGATTACAAGTGTGCATTCAACAGGGCATGTGCTCATATGTACCCCCCTCAGCACTCAAAAACCCACTCAGCTGAAAGACCACAGCGATGTGCCCTTTTGAATGGAAGTGTGGGTTTCTGTGGAATAAAAAAAACACACACACGTGTGACCTTTCTTCTGCCAGCACAATATGGACGAGTAAAATATGCTCTAGCAAATGGCAATTTTATTTATTTATTTTTTTAACTTCCAGAAAGGCTTTGCCGAGTCTGTGTCCTCTCGCGCCTTCATGACTGTGTGTGCTTATCTGCCAGAAGGAGGGATGAGAGATGGAGTTAGACGTAGCGGACGACAGACGCTGAATGCTGCCCTGAGCAACGACTGACAGGTGCCATGTGTTCTCCTCTGAGCCCCGTTTCAGCATGACTTCCTTCAAAGGGGAAAAAAAGCTTTCTTCCTGTTTTAATTAAAAACAGATTTGTTGGAAAAGCTATTTTCTATGTATTTTTGTAAACTAACATTACGCCCTTGTTTAATATATATGTTTTTGTTTTATTTATAAGGACATAAATGAAAAAAGATCCCATCTTTACCTAACATCTGGTGCACTTGTGCACATGACAGATTCCACTTTTGTTTTGGAATAAACAAAAATGAAACCAACATGAAAAAGCTTCTGATCTGATGTTTTATTTAACTGATCATCTGTAAAAGCTGGTTGCTGTTCTGGAGCATACAGGTGTGTGTTAAAGGGATACTTTGCAACTTTTTCACATTTTAAAATCATTTTTCTTGAGCCAGTACTGTATGCGCTAAAATGACCCTTTACTGGGTTAATGAATGGCCACCCAGCCTCTATTGCCCCCTGTAGCCAGAATATCCCACTTGCACCTTCAGACTGGAGGGCCACTCTATTGGGACCTAATGAGCTGACATACCTGGTGCTGCAGTCTGCTTCCAGCATGTTTTAGACCATGAACACAGCTGATTTGTTTAATTTAGTGATGAATCACTGCTGTAGACTCTAAGGAAGGCTGATGAGACGTTTTAGCTGTTAGATTAAGGTGTTAAAAAGATGAATGAACAGCGAGGAGACACATTTAGCTTTCAGTTCTACAAACGGACACTAGGGGGTGGTAAAAGCTAGCCAAAACTGCCTAGTATCCCTTTAATGCAACTTTAGCAGCTGTTGCTGCCCCTCGATCTGAGAAAGGTTAAAGGTCATTTACTAACAATTTGGGGTCCATCATTCTACAAAAAAAAAGGACTACTCACAAGACAGCTAATTATCCTGGATGTGGATGGATGAAAATTCACCCGGGATCAGTTGCAATAATCAGAGAAAACATAAGAAAAGCCCATTTCAGACTCTACATGTGTCACTTAGCAGGTTAAAGGTCAAAGTTCATGAGAGGACAATCAAAAGTTTTTTTTTTTTGGACAAGTAGCAGAAAAAAACCTCAGCTTTAAAAACCAACATGACCCAGATTTGTCAATCTGCATCTAAATGGACCACAAGATTCCTGGAACAATGTTGTCTGAGACCGAAGTAGAGATGCTTACCCACGATGCACAGCGTCTAGATTAGACTTGGATCGCATCAGAATCCGGTGAAGATCGGATTGTTTTTATTGGTCCTGAAATGTAAAACACTAAAGACTTTCTCTTCACCGTGACCGCAGCTCATAGACTCAGATGTGTTCTCTTGTGCTAGCAGCTGGAGCGCTACAGCACCTTCAAAATTTAGTTCAGAGAAACAAAAATAAATGTATCAGTTCTCCATAAATCAGAGCGTTCATGCGGTTCCTTTGTGTTCACAGGAGAACCCAGAGGAGACGGAACGCCTCTGGATATGCAGCCGCCGTGGTTGAATGGCCGTGGTTCAACTGGCTGCACACATCAGGACAGAGAGCGCTCGAGGACAACAAAGGACACAGACGAGAACGGACATCCTGGGTTTACTGGCTCGCACCAGATCCTCTCCCATATCAGTCATACTCGGGTCATTATACATGTGATTCCCCATCTTGTGTGAATGTTTGAGCACCTAACGTGTGTGTAAACAACAACAACATCCTGTGAGTTTATGTATGAATCCCCACGAGGGTGTGTGTGTACAAACAGTAGCCGCTGCATCGATCTCCAGTCGCCTCGTTTCGTCTCTTCAAAGGGATCGCGGTGGCAGTTTCGGTTTCTTCTCTAAGGATGATTATTGTGGAATGAAGCTCCTCTTATCCAAAAGCCATTTAATCGCTCCTGCAGAGGCTTCAAGACGATCAAAACGTACCATTTTTAAATAAGGGCCTAAATAAAGGGAATCTCCAAATTAAAAGTGATGCTGAGGCGGCGAGGTCATCGGCGGGGAACTCGGTTAATATCCGCGCCCAGCCTCAAAGCTTTTGCCTCTTTGATAATTGTACACCCACTATATACCGATAGCATCGTTTATTCTGAGGGAAATTACATTTCCTTCCTCATAAAAAAAATAATAAATGAATAAAACGACAGACATTTTCATGCAATTGTCTAAAATCCACTCCAATAATCAGCAGTGACTTATAGAAGTAATGCCTTCATCCAGGTTAATTTGGGAGCGAGACGGGAAGTGTCAGCTCAGCTTTTGTTATCTCTGATGAGTGGACAGCAGGTCCTCTCTAATGGCCACGCTGGCCTTTCTCATGAAAATACACCATTAACCGTCCTTTTGAGCGCTTACATTAGTTGGCCGCTCTCCCAAGAGCCAATTAATCAGCCTCTTTTGTCAGGTTGTGTCACCTGGCAGGATACGATCCTTTTTGTAAAATATGTTGAAGGGAGGTGCAATGGAGGTCCTAGTCAGGGATTTGGTAGAAACTGGTCAGTTATAATTAGAGCAACGTGGCTGTCCCACAAAAAAAAAAAAAACCTGCCAGAGGCACAGAAAGAACAGGAAAGTCTCGGTCAGCACCTTCACAGAAGCATGACACAGCGTTTTTTTAAACCTCCCGTTTGTTTTTCAGGAACGCTGCACAATTTCCCTCTTTTTCACTAACTGATGTATAATTATAAGTATCAATCTTTTCTTTCGTAGCTAGACGAGGACGCAAATAAGCTGCTGTAAAATACGTCAAACTAGTCCTATAAATATTTATCGGTTATTGAAGCTGACGCAGATTTATCTCCTACTTGTTTCAGCAATATATCCCGCAGGGGGCCCCTCTGCTGAAAGGCTTCATCACTTTCCTTTAAAACGTTAGCAACTCCTTTTCCATTTATATTTTCAGACACATGCGGGATGGCACATATTCAGTGATGGAAATATATATTTTTATGTACGAGGAAATAACTCTCGACTTCCATTCGGGGGCTTTGTGTCTCATGGCGAACCATTTCTAACACCCAGACACTCTCCCCGTCTCTAAGCAATGTCCGGGCCCCATTTCCCAAAGCCATCGGCTGTTAGTGACAGCATAGTGGAGACAGAAAATTGTATATTATTTACCCAGCACCTTCAATATGCCACTTTTCCACTCTATAGCCTGCAGCTTGCAACTCACAGCACATGCACGGACGCACAAACCTACAAAGATGCACAAGGCGCTCGCTCAGATGAACGCAAACACACACCAACTTGGCTCAAGGCTTTAGCTCCGTTCCTTTGCTGGACCTGTTTTCTGCCCTAGCAGTGCTGTGACATTCTGCCCTGACATGTCATTAAAAAGTGTCACAGGTTCTGGGGGAGTGATTTCCGCCGCGCTCTGCCTCCAAACGGGCAGAAGGGACAGAGGCGAGGGAGGAAGGGGATGACGAGTCAGAGTTGGATCATGCGTGTGAAGCCAGCCTTCGGGGTCACATCAGACCTCTCCTGTGGCATTATGGAAGCAGGCTGCTCGGTCCTTTCCGTGTCCTGTCCTCTCGTCAGACTGCAGGCGAGCAAGGATTTTGTAGTTACATATGGACCCGAGCGTTGCTGCTCTCTGGGTGGGATGGCTGAATGTGTGCAGAGACACAAACCACTGGATATCAGATCAGAATAGCAACACAGACTTTTCCTCTTCCTGCCTCCTTCTGATACCTTCCAGCTCTTCCTTCCCACCCCTCTTGCTTTCTCTTCTCTCCGAAGGCGGGCCGACCCTGGTGTCTCGTTTCTAGAATCAGTGCGGTGGGTTTGCGCAGGCAACCGGGAAAATGTCTTCCACTTCATCTGACTAACTCACCTCTGCACCTCTCCAACAGAGTGTGAGATTGGAGGAGTCTACTGGACCGAGCTGACTAGAGTCAGGATGGGACATTTTTTATATTTTTCCTAAAAAGTGCAGCTATACTTAAGGAAATTTAGCAATTGTGTTGATTTTTCATTAATCAAACATCTTTAGCGTTTTTTTCTGATGCGATAACTACAGTTCCCCTTTTGAAAGAGATAAACGCTAAATGTTGAATCCAAAAAGGCGAGGGTTTCAAATTTTGACGTTCACGCCTCATAAAAAACGTGCCAATAAAAGTAACATTGATTGCTGAGGCCTGCGTTGAATCTGATCCAGCTGATAGGAAGCTGCTCCTCCACTCGTCGGCTGATGAGAAGACATTACTTTGAGCGGAACGATCCTCGCGATGACGGACCGGTGCAATTTATCAGATAATAATCTCAACTCCGCTTTAAGACGGCTATAAAATATTTTAAAATCATCCGTATGAAATTCACAGAGCCATAAATTCCTCAAAGCGGGTTTTTCCCCCCTAAGAGCCGGAGTCCGTTTACCTTTTCACACACGTGGGCCGGAGTTGGTGCCCTCACCTTGATGTTCATCGATTTCCACGCCGGTTAAAATTTGACCTGCTGCACCTCCCTGTCAATACCAATCTCAAGGATAAAATCTCAAGATTATGATTAAAAACCTCTGTAAGAATAAATCAGACGCCTGTTTTGGGCAACAGATGAAACGACTGTTTATGTTGTCTTTTACTGCGTCTAGTCTCACACACAAATAGTAATAGAGTAAACTCTGAGGGCAAAGCCCCGGTCCTGGCATTATAGACTACTGCTATAGGTTGTAGCTTCAGAAATCAGTTGATGAACTCTACCAGGAGCTGCTTGTCTGGTTTTCATGCCGTTCGCCCCTTTGGAGACGACAGAAGCGTTGTTTTATTATCAGTCTACATACCTGCAGGATGAGTGCTGTCAGAGGTAACAAGAGCTTTATTCTTGCTACTTTTTGTTTCATGTTACAGGAACAGTCTGCGCTCAAATGATATAATAAAATCAAGCACACTTTCCAGAGTAGCTGAGCTTGTTTATATACCTGAACTCTGGAACCGGGGTCTTGTTTGATCCATTTGATGACTGTTTCATAGACCAACTCCTCAGCCTTTGTGTTGAGACTGTCGTTGGACAGATACGCCACCAGGTCTTCCTTGGACACGCTCAAAATCTCCTCCTGACCCGCCACCTGGAAGAGGTCGAACAGTCAAAAACACATTAAACACATCTGACGTGCACTTTTCCATTAAATCAATCAAAAAGAGCTATCGGTGTTCAATTATTCCATATTTCACTGCAAAATAGATCCATCGAGGAATGCTTAGGCAAATCTGAGGCCATGCTTCCTGTTTGGAAAATGGGAATTTTCTATAGTTTGCTATGGTTAGGAATGAGTTTAGTGAAAATCTAAGTTCTTAAATTACTGTTCCATCTACTTTCCAACCTTCACCTGTGGGAAAACATCCCAAAATCAACCCTAAAATTACTGAAAGAATTAAAGTAACACTAAATAGTTATTTAAACTTATTGATCTTATTGATAATTGAGTAAGAAACTTGACCAGTTTCATATTTGACACCACTCTGCAGCCCTCTGATGACCAGATGAAGCACTCAACAGTTTTGTGGACTGGGTAGGTGTTCTTGAGGGTGTAACGTGAGGTTCTTATACCTGCATTACGGCTGTTAGCTATTTTCTGTGCAGTTAGCTTTTTCAGTTTGCTGATTGTTAATAAAAATCACAAGAAGAAGAAAGAAGTTTGCTTTTCTGTTGGCAGAGCCTGGAAGTAAAAGTCAGAGGGTAATGACTTTGGAGGTGAAACAACGGGTTAAACCGGAGCAAACTTCATTGTGGCCTACATTCGTTTGAGGAAGCTGAAAAAGGCTATGAAATCACGGGCTGATGGTGACCTGGCTTAGTTGCTACTTGACTTGTAAGCAATAGTATTGTTTGTCCAACAGTGTGGATCTTTTTGATTTATGGCAAGACTTGGCTCATGTTAGTGTTAGCTTGTTGGTAGCGCTAGCTACAGCAGGCAGCATCACAATTGTTTATAGTTGTTGTAATTCCACTTTCAACCAGTAGGACGGAGGAGCAGGAAACCACTCTGTGGTAAAGTACCATTAGTCGTCACACACGGGTGAAATCTTTTCTCCGCATTCCACCTATGCTTTGGGGAAGCGGTTAGCTGCAGACACGGCAGCACTCGGGAACTACTTGGTGGTTTTACTGCCCAATCAAACCCCTTAATGCTGAGTGTTAAGTGGGGAGCCATTGGGTCCCATTTGTAAAGTCTCTGGTATGACCCAGTCGTGGATTTGAACACACAATCTCAGTCTCAAGGCGGACACCGATATCACTAGTCCACTGAGCTGGTAGTCTAGTGAGATATTCTCTTTTTGGCCAGGGAACACCTTGAGATCTTCTAGGAGGAACATGGCGGTATTGATTGGGATAAGGATGCCTGGGCTTATTTCGTAATTTTGCAACCTAGCCATAGATAAGCTGCAGAAAACCAGTCGATAGATTCACGGCATTCATAAGTGAATGCATCCAGCTTTCAGGTAAGAGTTTTTAACAAAGGTCAAATTATGTTAAGAAAGGATGGAGAAAGCCACTTTGGTCAAATCTTGAAAAAAATAACGTTTCACTTGATCTCAACATTGCAAAATCTAGCTGGATCTTTTATTGTGTGGTGTGAGTACCTCTCAGTTACCACCGCAATAATTCTTTATGTCAATATCAGTAAAACTGAGCGAGTTAAAACCATTTTGTTTTTGGTAATGTTGTCGTCTTGAATTGGATTGATCCCAATAGTCAGTCAGTTAGATATATACAAAATACAAACTTTCTGAGAGTTTCATTAACACCTATCCAGTCACAAGTATGTATCAAATATGACTTCTTTTTGGAAGCATGCAAACATCTGTATAACCCTGGAAAACTGACCAGAACTGATCTGGATTTCACACATCTTGATCGCGGAGGTTGATGATGAAACCCTCCAGTTTCATCATCCGATGCTCAGAGCAGCCTTCTGGTGCCGAGCATGAAGCATTCGGCAGAGTGGAGAATAAACTTACACACCATGAGGTAGTTTGGTTTTCTAAATGACTGGACTGGCTCAGAAACTGTGTTCTTTTATCTCTCCCATCTTCAGGGCATAACTGTGATTTAGGAAAACAAAAGATGTGCTTCTTTCATGTCGCCGGCAAAAACAAAGACCATTATCATTGATTATGATCACTTTCATTGTGGCGTGGATTTCCTTTCAGGAAAATCCAGCTACAGCATTCTGATTGAGGCTTTCAGCTAAGAGCTTATGGAGTTTCCTGATAGTTTCGTCCAAACAAAACACACGAAGATAATAAAGGGGATCTAGAGTAGTAAATGCTGACTTAGGAGTTTTAGCTTTTGTAAAGAAGCATATACTCTATGGATACAACATTTTCATTCCATAATGCAGAATGAGAAAATGTCTCATTCTGAATTCAGACATTCAAAGAAACCTACAGGGACAAACAGAGTCAGCAGATAGTGATTTCAGATATAGCTGATCCCTTTGTAACCAGCACTAGGCACACTGGCTGGAATCCTCACAGTAAAGATAATATATAATGTATAACTTTTTGATGTTAAAGGAGAAACAGGCAAAGCGTTTTCCCCTGTCCAGCTCTTATATTACCTGACTGTCTTCAGGTTGTAGCCTCATATTTATTGGATAGAGCTGGCTGGAGGACTGACCTTCTCATCTTCACTAACTCTCAACAGAAAGAAAAGGGGAATAAATGATGCACCTTTAATACAGTTTCATGCCTGTCAACTTTATTGGTTTAAATTAAGGACAAGACAGGAAACATGGCGGTTCCTTGTTCATGTAGGCCAACCATGCGTGCACGCATTTAAGTAGTTTCCCTTCTATCCCAGTAGGGGGCGATAAAGCTACAACGTGTTAATTCATAAGAAAAGTAGAAGAAAATAAATTAGAGCTACATTTTACCATGTCTCTGACACAGTTTTTGAATCCTTGTGCCCCCTAAGTCCTGATTCAAAGGACAGGATGTTAAAATAGTTCATTTGAAAGCATAAGAGACCACACATGTTGTGATAAACGATCACAGAGATACCAGTTTATGTCCTTCAGTAAGTGGTCTCGGCCGGCCATACGGCAAAAACCACACACTAGCTGATCTGACTCAAACCCTCCACCGTTAGATGGGAAATCTCACGAAACTTCTAAAGATCAAACGTGACTAAACAAAGATGGCGGCGGAGTGTGAAGCGTGCTTCACCTCAGTTTCTGATTGGCTACACATGGCACTCAACAGACAGTACGCTTGGTTGTCCTCAAAATTGGGGCAAGACAATTCAACGTGTTTAATATCTCTGATTTATTATCAGAGTAGTGCCGGCATGTTTCGAAGCAGATCAGAGCACTCTCAGCACACCACACACAGCAGGAGTGTCTGATAAGATTATCTTTGGAGCCAATTCAGTAAAACAGCACATTCTTAGGATTATCAGATGGGAAGATTAAGGTAAAATAAACAGCATAATTATATCATATGAACCAAATCTTTGTAATAATTTATCCCAGTTTTTATTGGTCACAAATACAGTGGTCCAGGCAGAGTTGGTCAAAAAACACTTTTATGGCACCAAAATGACTCAGAGAAGAAGATCCACATTGAATTTAGTTTTATGATTCATCAACGACAAACCCTCATATTTCTGTTTGACATAATTTGGACGAATGAAAAGTGTTTTTTTTTCATGGTGTGAGCTGATTTGGGGGTTTTGGTAAGCATCACTGAAGTTCAGGAAAGTTACAGTTTTATCTCCTCACCTTCACCTGAAGTATTAGAGAAGCGCTCCACTGATTAGTACCAAACACTGAATTCCAAGCTGTTTTAGGAATGTCTTCAAACTGTACATGAAGTTTACTTTGCATAAAGATAATAATAATATGAAGAAAACTCACTGCTGAGATGTTTGTAGGGATGTGATCAAAGTCTAAAGCTACTATTTCCAGATTCAAAGACATCAAGCATGCTTAAAATACATTTGTACTGAAGTACATTGTACTGTACACTTCAGACTTGTCTTATATCCATCCATCCATCAGTCCATCCCTCCCTCCATCCATCCATCCATCCATCCATCCATCCATCCATCCATCCATCCATCCATCCATTTTCATCCGCTTATCCAGAGTCGGGTCGCGGGGGCAGTAGCCTAAGGCGAGAGGCCCGGACTTCCCTCTCCCCAGCCACTTGGGCCAGCTCCTCCGGGGGAATCCCAAGGCGTTCCCTGGCCAGGTGAGAGCCATAGTCCCTCCACCGAGTCCTGGGTCTACCTTTGGGTCTCCTCCCGGTTGGCCATGCCTGGAAAACCTCACCAGGGAGGCGTCCAGGAGGCATCCTGACCAGATGCCCGAGCAACCTCAACTGGCTCCTCTCGACTTGCCTAATATATTTTTTACTTTTTTTTTTTACATTACAGTGTCTTTCAAAAAACCCATGAACCAAACTACAATTCTAAACCTATTCGCACCTTTGGAGGATGCTGCGTTCTTTACAACACATGAGGCAAATATTCTGAAACCAAATAAATGTTTTTTTCTGATGAATTGCTGTCTCGGGCTTCACGCCCAAAGGTTAAGGTTATTCATTTTCAGTGATGGAACCATGATAAGGTCAGAGAAGCTGAATGCTTTCAAACCCTTGAGTGCATTTTCTGATGTTATGCTCGGATGCTCTCATTTTCAATCCTATGTAATTTTCTGTGATTCGCCTTCCACGTAGGCTGCAATAAGCAGAAGAATTTTCTTGTTTGTGTACGTAAAAAAAAACCCACATTTCTTTAACCCTCTGGAGGCAGACGTTGCAGATTTGCAACAGTTAAACCTACCTGCCTGGTTACTCCACATACATTTCATGAGCACTTTTAAACTCAGAAGTACCCCTGAAGGACTTAGTTGTTCGTCCTTTTATCAAAACTTATTTTGAGCCTGAGAGGGTTAAGTTATTTGAAAATTAATCTGTTCTAAACTTAAGATGGAGACAGAAATGTACATTCAAGACTCAGTTGTGTTAGAATAAATCCTTTATCAGAGAAGAGAACAGGTTCATTTATTATCAGAGTTCAGGAGAATAAACTATTCAAAACAACAACTTAGATTATGAAATGTTCAGTTTAGGGACCAGGTGTGGAGAAATCTGAGGGACGAGGTGTGGAGGTGTCTGAGTAGAACCAGGGATGGACACAGCTCCAGATCATGCTACATTTGCCAAAACATCAAGCCATAGCTTTGAGGATAAAGTATGTGTTAAACTGCCAAAAAGCTGCTTCTCCCAGTTACCTTGATATAAAGGGATCCAGATTCTTGGAGTCATCTTTGGATCCATTATTCTTTTCTTCTTTTTAATATTCAAGCAGAATCTTGGTGAATGGAACAACCTTGGATATGCTTGGTGTGTCAGATCGCTTAACTCTTCAGGATTTGTCCTCCTTAATGAGGGAATCTTCTCTAATTCTGCTGTTTGAAACATCTTCACACAGGCTCTTCTGACCGATTGACCAACCAGCCTTCACCAGAAGAATGTCGATGGGTCATCGGGGGAGCTCAGCGTTCCACAAATAAATGATTGGTTCTCATACTCATTTTTTTCTCATTACTACTGGTTTGAACTATCTCTGAGGAAGGACCAACTTCAGAGAAGTCCAAAGTGTGGCTCTGGGGCCATTTCTGGCCTCAGGAAGGATATCGTGTGGCCTTAGCGATGGGTACAGAATTCGGTACTTTTAAAGGTACCGACCGAATTCCATAGTACCGACTGAGCACCGATTCACGTCATTTGAAACAGTGCCTCATTTTGATACCCGTCCTTCATAACGAGAACTTGCCTGGACAGCTGCGCATGCGCAAGAGCGTTATGTCGTCGGTCGCTGCGAGCCAGTTGTAAACAGAGCAGCATGGTAGAAAGAACGCACGCTAAAGCTTGGGTCCACTTCACTAAATGTAATGGGTAACTGGGTGATGATGAAACCAGCGACAACGATCTAAGTGAGACATCCTCATCTTAATCTGCTCCGGTAGGTAAATTAAATGTTTAAGATAACGTTAGCTTGATATGTTGGCTTCCATTCCGCTAATGGTGCGTTTGCTTTCTCCTCGGAACTCCGACTTTCCGACTAGAAGAACATGAATACGCTCTAAAGTTTGGCTTCACTTTACTAAATGCGACGGATTATTGGGTGAAGATGAAACCAGCGACATCGATCTAAGTATGAGGCATCATCGTTTTAATCTGCTCCAGCAGCTAAATAACTGTTTAAGATAACGTTAGCTTGATAAATTAGCTTCCATTACCACCATTGTTATTCAATTCAATTCAATTCAATTCAATTTTATTTATATAGCGCCAAATCACGACAAGAGTCGTCTCAAGGCACTTCACATAATAAACATTCCAATTCAGGTCAGTTCATTAAGCCAATCAGAAAAAATATTTCCTAAATAAGGAACCCAGAAAATTGCATCAAGTCACTGACTAGTTATCAGCTAATGGTGCGTTCACTTTCTCCTCGGAAATTCTAACTTCCCAGTAGGAAAAATCAAATGAAAAAGGACGGCAAAAGGAATGAAGATACACAGTAAATTTAGTTCACAGTAAAGATGTTTGCTTCAGTTTAATTATCAGCTTATAAAACTACAAGGACGATGTTAAAATACAAACAGTTGTATGTTATTTATCGTGATATTTATCAAATATGGTTAAATATTGAGAAAAATATATATTTAATTATAAAAGAGAATTAAAATATTAAACACTCAAAAGTATTGAAAATTGGTACCGTTAAGTACCGGTATCGATTCCTAGGTACCGGGAATTAGTACCGAATCGATTCAAATGTCAAAGGTACCCATACCTATGTGGCCTTCACTTATATTTCTAGAATGATGAATTTTATTTCTCCAGCAGACTGCTGATGTAGCTCAACACTTTGGACCCATTTTGAGTAGCACAAATAAAAATAAATCCCCATAAAAGAGTACCACTTTTATGATTTTGTCCCTCATCTTGAAACATTTGAACACCCCTAAACAAACTTGCTCTTGAGCTACAACTCGGGCGACGCTCTGGGAACTCCGTTACCATTCTCTGCCTGCCAAAGGATTTAAAAATAATCACAACCAGGAAACAGAAACAATCCAAGGAACAGCTCAGCAGAAATGGAGCCCACAGACCAAACATTTTTGGAGGTCAGAATGATTTCTGAATTGACATCCTAAAGTTGTGCTGAGAGTTCTGTTTCCTTTTGTTTGGGAGGTCTGATGAAGTCTGTCAGATGGCTCTCCAGCTGCACAGATTCAGAGTTTCCTCAGCAGAAGCTTGCTGGTTGTAGCTGCAGTAGACAAGCTTAGTTTTTGGTTTTTCTTACACCAAAACTAAGCGTTCTTCGCTTAAATTCAATTCAATTCAATTCAATTCAAAACTACTTTATTAATCCCAGAGGGAAATTGATTGATTCAATACAAAAGAACATTTCAAATTACAATTGGGCTTTATAGAAGAAATCTGATTGTTGGAATTTGAATTTTCAGGCAGTAGCTGCGTTTGCCTTCTTTCAAATATCTAATTTCTTTCTAGTTTGTTTCCAGTTGTGCTCTGCTGAAAAAAAATCCACCGAGAAAAAAATTGTTGCTAAGGATTTAAGGACTTCAGGATGCTGTTCAAGTCCTACTCACCTCAGGGAAGTTCTGCAGTGCGAAAGCTTTGGCCATGTTGTGGAGCTCGGTGCAACTCATGGCTTCAGCCATAGCCAGCACTCCGAGACAGTTAGCCGCAGTCAACTGTTTCTCTGGAGTCAATAAAGGAGGTCGAGGAGGCAAGGGGAGAGAGAGAGAGAGAGAGAGAGAGAGAGAGAGAGAGAGAGAGAGAGAGAGAGAGAGAGAGAGAGAGAGAGAGAGAGAGAGAGAGAGGAGAGAGGAGAGAGGAGAGAGAGAGAGAGAGAGAGAGAGAGAGAGAGAGAGAGAGAGAGAGAGAGAGAGAGAGAGAGAGACAAGCAGATTGATTAAGATGTGGGGGAACAAAACACGTTTCAGACATTCATAAAAAGATGTACAAAGGTAGAAAAACAGACAAAGTGGCTCCAGGTAGCACAGCCTCGTAGCCCTACTGGGCTTTGTATCTGCCGGAAACTACGGGAGAACAACTATAATAACTCTAAACAGCTCCGGGGACAAACAACGAGGGGAATCGATTGCTCACAGCCCGGGCATGAGGTGGAGGATATCAGGGCGCGCTATGTGGGATTAGCTGGGCCTGTCCTGTCAGATCTCAGGATCTACTATACACACACACACACACACACACACACACACACACACACACACACACACACACACACACACACACACGGCCAAGGATGACTTAAACTGCCCTGATGGCCTGGCCAATGGGAAGATTCCTCCCGTCGCTCATTGTGATCTTTTCTAAGGGCGCAGCGTTTGAACTGATGTCACTGGAAATGTTGTTTTTTCAACAAACAACACGGCCGTTTATCACAAGATACGTCCCTGTTGTGAAGCGCGCCTACGGATCAAACAGGTCAGCAGCCACTGAAAGGCACCTAATTAAACAATGGCTCTCAAAGGAAAGCAACGCCAAGACTTTTATCACTTAAGACAGAGTCTGAGAGTCTTTCCGGCGCAAACAGCAGCCAGGAAAGGTCACTAAACATCCGGTAAATCCCACAAGAACAAAAGCCAAACCAAATAAAAGCAGGCTTGTAGCTTCATCAGAGAGAAGACGGGGCTAGAAATAAACTGCCTGCGAATATCACTGTCAGGACCTTCAATCAGATGAATCGTTTCACCGTGGATGCTCACATCTTTAAAGCGTTAGCTGAGACTATGAGCTTTGTTTTATGCAAACGGGTCAGGAACGCGGTTCAATCTGTGAAGTAACAGAGTCTGTAAATAATGGCGTGAAAATAAAAGACATCTTCATCAAACCAGCATCAGTCACACAATCAGCTCGTTGGGTTTCCTTGAATCCGTGTAACTAAAGGTCAGAGTGGTCTACTGGAAATAGGTCGAGGAAATGTTTGCCATTTATCCTAGGTGTATTTGTTACAAACTTCAATAATTTCTGACGCAGTATCAATTTCTCTTAGCTCAAGGACACAGTCTTGCTCCCGTATTCTGCCGTTGCAACGCTCTGAAATGCCATGAATCTTGTCTGGGAAGAATGGATTGATGTTTCGCTGGCAATGAAGGCTACAAATGTGTTCCTGGCTGTTGTTGTTTTTATTTTTTTTGTTCAGCCCCAATTCAAGAAATACAAATCAATAACACAAGCTTCTGGTTCTCCTTTACTTCTTTTTCCTGACACTGACCTTTGTTGCCAACATTCACTTCCCCCGTGTTATTGATAGCCCCAAAACATTTTCATAAATGGCATGCAAAAGGTTGACATTTGCAGCCTTTTGGTTGCCTGACCCACTGGTATCTGCAACATGCCGTTTGCCTTTTCAAATGACCACTCGAGACCTGCGGAAACCACTCCCCCTCGCCCCTTTAGCTCCACCTCCCACACCTTGTCCAGGCATCAATCTGTTTTGCCATTTCTTAACTCCATCACAGTCCAGGCCAGAGGATTTGACATTTAAGTGACGATTGTTCCCTGACCTTTTTGGAAATCTGGAGCTGGTGCTCAGTCCTGCCTGCCGGGACAAGATCAGAGGCTCCGTGCACAACCGAGAGAGCTAGCAAACGGAATTTTAACAGGGCTGTGAGCCGTGGAAACATGACAAGCAGGAGCATGATGTGAGTCTGGGAGGAAATGTAGGATCAGTCCAAGACATTCTGTAGAATGTGTAGCTTGTGTTACAATCAGGAAGTACTCTCATGCACAAAAAGCCTTGAGTTGCGATTTTCTGGGTTTTTCCTACCTAAAAACGAGACACAGACTTTACAGAAGGTGTTGAACTGGAATTTGTTGGCGGCTTCCAGCAGCGTCTTGGCGTTGGCTGAGTCGATGACCAGCGATCCCGTGTAGACGAACTCCAGCAGAAGCTGCAAAACATCTGCGCCGATGTTGGTCATCTTGAGCTCCAGCATCTCCCCGCTCCGAGTCTCCCCCGACGACCTGATCGAACCAATCACGGCAGAGAAAGGCTCGTTAGAGTGTGTTTTCAAGGGCGAGGGACCAAATTGAAAAGCGGACAGGGAGGTGAGGACATGTATGCGACACACAACACCTAAACACACCTAGGCTGAGAATCGGGAGGGAAAAATAAGAGTTGTTACACAACAAGATAACAACGTAAACAGAAACGGGACAAAAATGGATGGTTTCTATTTTTATACGAGCCTAGGAGATTTACAAACTATAGCTCTGCATCTGAAACAAAATATGTTCCTTAAATAAAGATTAGGCAAAAAAAAGTTATTGCTTTTATTCAGGAAGCATGCTTTCCACATGTGGCTTTGTGTATGCATGGGTTAGGTGTGGAACATGCATACGGGGCACGTGTGAGCCGTAACACAGGAAACAGAGAGAGATGACTGAAGAAAGAGATGGCACAGCACAGAGCCGACTCAGCTGCCAGGTTGAATATCAAAGCTGCGTATCCACTCCTACTGGCAAGTAGTGCCGGGGAGTGCTTGGATGAGCAAAGAATACGATATCCCCTCTCAGCGCCTGATATTCGTGGGGTGGGGAGGGGTGCTTTCAGAACTGGGCCACGTCGCAACTTCGCCAGGATCAAATGGCCAAGATTAGTTCACATGCCGGATCCCCTTGGGGAGGCATGAGAGCGGTAAATAACACCTTACCACCCATGTTTAATGTCCCATGTGAAACAATAATCCACTCAAGGGCAACATAAATGGAATGGCAGCCCTGCAGACGGCATGCCCCCACTAATACGCCTCTGTCCCCTGTGGATGCGGACATCAACAATATAAAAAGTAGCCTACATTAAGATGATGGAGGCGGTTTGCTCCTGCCGATCATCACGGCAGCGCGGCCATAACGGGCTGTCCGTCTCTGTGACTGCGTGCGTTCGCGCGTGGCCGTTTCCTTTTTACTTTAAAAGAGGAAGAGTTAGAAAAGCAGCAAAGCAAAAAACAACAAATGACAGGATGAGACAGAATGGCTGGAGATGAAGGTTGGAACGGGTGGGGGTGGGGGGGGGGGGGGGGGGGGAGTAGGAAGTGGAGAAAAAAGGAAAAGAGGCAGGGCAAGACGGTCCTTCCACAGGGAGCCAGCAGCCATCCTTCTGAGGGAAGGTTGGGGTTGTTCCATGACTGTGCCTTGGTCTTTTAAATGAGAGACATCCCCGCCCACCCCCAAAAGATACACCGTCACATCTCAAACGGAGCCACTGTCCCCGCTGCAGTAATGGTCAGCAGCCTGTGGTGTATGAACTGAGACATTAGTCGTCATTTATGAAGCGCACTCAGGAGGTGAGGAGGGAGAAGGTAATTCAAAATGAAATGAAAAGGCAACTGCTTTTGTCTTTGGGTGGACATTCGCTGGAAAAACCAAAGTCGTTGTTTTAGTTTTTTTGTTGTTGTCTTTTTTGTCCTCCTGCAAAGCAAAAAGCCACAAAGTGTTATCACCCCCCCCCCCCCCCCCCCCCCCTTTCGCCCTGCAGAGGGGGCAAGTGGTGAGACAGAAAGAAGGCAAGGGGAGGGGGAGTGTTTAGGGTTAAAGTGATGGAGGGAGGCAGGAGAGAAAAGGGGGGAGGGAGTGGGTCTAAAAATAAAAGAAGAGCATGCTCATCATCCTGGTCAATTAGTGCAACAGGAACCGGCTCAAGTGGCAGTTTGTTTTGCCTGAGCACTTATGTTATGGAAATGACTTTTCTGGAGCTCTCTACCAAGAGGTAGACGGTATTTATGCTGCGTGTGATTGCAGACTTGGATTTAAACACTGAAGGAGGGAGGCGGGGAGGACAGGATGGGGGGGGGGCACACTCAGGCAGCGAAATTTGTTTGTGAAAAATGCTTCACTTATTCAGGGAGGAAATAAAAATAAAATCAGCAAGTCTGTCAAAATTACAAGCACGCCCACACACTTATTCATCGTCCAACCTAAAAAAAAAAGTCCCATTTACCGGGAATGCATTTAACTTGTTCCAACAACACCATTAATCCTGTGGAGGTACCTCCACTAGCACCACGAGGCAGAGCTGAGACCAGCTGGGCTAAAAACGGCTCGCGTTGACATCTCGTTGCAACATAAATCAGAATTGGATTATAGAAATGAACGGGAAACAGAAGCTTCATCTGCATTAAGATTAGTGTCTTGTTGTATTTGACGTTGCATTTGTAGCCCGTGTCTCTGTTGCAGGCGCTCCACAGGACACGGGGACAGGTGGAGAGTTTAAAACTCGGACGTCCACATGAGAGACAGAGAGAAAAAATAGGAAGGACAAAGTGGATGTCATGACTCCCAGTCTTTCACCCTCCTCTGTCTCTGCTGCCTCCTCATCAAGCCCTCAGACACTTTATTCACCTCACCTGTCCCTGTCATCAGCTCATTACACACACCTGTTCCCCCTGCTATATATTCACCAGCCAGCCACCAGTCCTCTGCCAGATTATTGAACGCTCTTTGCCAGTAGATCTTCCAGCCTTTCACCTTGCCTGATCTCAACCTCCGGGCCTCGTTTTCACGCCTGACCCCTGCCTTGAACTCTGCCTGCCACCCCGACCCTCGCCTGTCTACTACCACGTCTCCAGCCTGCTCCCTGTACCTGCTTGTCCCGATCTGGTTTTGACCCACGCCTCCTCTCCGACTCTGTCCCCTGCCTCGCCTTCCTCGGGTAACACCACATCTAATAAAGACTTTTTATTGAACTTTTACTGTGTTTGGTGTCATCACGGGTCTTCCAAGTTCTGGTCGTGACAGTGGACACTGGGCACAGAAAGAGCAATGAGCTAAAAAAAAAAAGAAAACAATAAAATATAAATTGGAAACTGGAGGTTTTGCTTCTCATTCAAGGAGTTTTTTCTGTTTAAACAGAAAAGAACTGAGATGTTAAACTCTCTGAGACTTTTCAATGCTTTCAAAATCCATCAGAAAGTATTTTTTAAATCAGCTTTCTATACAACTGTTTAGTTGTGAAACATGAATTTTTTCTAACTATTTGTAATTTATTATGCAGCGTTTGATCACTTGAGTCAAATCGAATCGTTCCGGCTAAGGGTCTTAAATGTTGCACATCATGCTATTTTAAACCTTTGAGAGCAAAGATAAGCGTTGTATATGATTAAATATGTATGGTGGCACAGTGGTTAGCACTGTTGCCTCACAGCACGAAGGTTGCAGGTTCGAAACTCGGCTGCGGCCTTTCTGCGTGGAGTTGCGTGTTCTCCCCATGCATGCGTGGGTTTCCTCCGGGTACTCTGGTTTACCACACAGATCACAACATGCCCTATAGATAATAAATTGTAAGTCGCTTTGGATAAAAGTGTCTGCTAAATAAATAAACATAAACATCACCTTTGACACTATGGAGATGTCTTTTATCTTAAATACGAGTTATTTTTGTCAGCCTGAATTCAAACCTGGAACCAAAACGGTTCATGTCTGTGAAACCCCGCATACACCTGCTCCGACAAAACGCGCCTACTACTAGGTGAGCCAGTTGCTGGGCTGATGTGGTTTTGAACCTCGGTGGAGTCAGCAGTAATTTATTTAGCCAGCTGAAGCAGATTTCATGTTTTTATATTTTAGTTTTGTGGGTTGTTGTCTGCAAAATATTTAGTGTCCATAAAGATCTTTGAATTTGGTCGTTTCCAAGCAGCATTTTAGTTTAGCGACTCTCCTCACCTCACATAGACTCACACTGGGTAAATAAAGTAAAAAAAAAAAACATATTAGTCTTTACTTTTTAAATTGTTTACCAATAAAGGGTTGAAAACATCATACTGGCAAGTGTAGTTAAAAAAGAAGAAAAGGTACTGTTCAGACCAAGATGCAAACCTGAGAAACTACATCCAGCCCAGCACTTTAACCACTGGACTACCAAGTCTGCCACATGACACCAGATATTCTGGGCTGGCCAGGGGAGACAGGTTTCAGACCAGGGACTAGTTTCCAGGAGAGGAGCAGGGCCTGATGACGAGACTAGTTTCACTGACAAGATTTTACGAGATTTTCAAAGTAAAATTCTATATTTGCAGCTGAAACAAATAATAATAATTAGGACTGTGACTTAAACGCGTTAATTAATTAATTAGAAAAAAATGATGCGTTAAAAAAAATTAACGCATTTAATCACAGCTTGCATTTCGAGGAAGGCGGAACCTCTGTCATTGCACGATTTCCTCATAGACGGAATATCACTGACGCACACAACAATGCACAGCGCTAATGGCTACTAAAATGGAATAAAAACAGAAGGAAGTTGCCTTGGTTGGACTGATGCAGGATTTAGGAAACACGTCCGCCTCTTTTCTTAACTATGAAAAAATAAACTTCCAGACAACAACGGAGTCCGTGTCGCGGATATTTTTCAGAGATCGCTACTGCTGCGGCTGCCCGGTGGCACCGGAAACTTTACAAAAGTTGCGGTAAGCTATATTTTTAACATTTACGTAACATCTGTGCAGCGCTGAAAGCACCAGACAGAATAATTCTTTGCCCTAACAGTAGTTTATGAAAGTAGTCAGACAAACAAGAGGCACCTGGCCACAGCTGGGAAAATTCGCCGTGTCCTCACTACTCTGATTTTAGTTGATTTGGGTCTTGTTTCATATCACACAGTGACATTTTAATAATTAAAATGCATTTTTTTAATTTAAAAGCTTTAGTTTACAGTAATAACCATATCTAATATTTGATTCTCTGTCTCATGATTTTAATTAAAATTTTGCTTTGAGTGCACATTTTTCTGAACGATTAAAATGTGATTAATTTAGATTAATTAATCAAAAAGCCTCTAATTAATTAGATTAAATTTTTTAATCAAGTCCGGCCCTAATAATAATAATAACAATAATAATAATAATAAGCATGAATGCAGCCCCAATTTTTTTTTTCCATGAGGAAATAACATCACATGGTAAAATGCTCCAAAAAGTGTATTTTCCATGATATGGCCCCTTTAAGGGTGTCATCCTGGTCCACGTGGGACCCTCAGGAGAGGGAGGTGGATCTATGAGAGATCTTACACTGAGAAAACAAAAACACTGAGCAGTAGTTGCATTTGCCCCTAAACACCTAGAGCCATGGCCAAACAAAAGTAGACAAGAACACTAATAGGTGCTGCGGCGGACAGGCATTGTCATAGGTTTGGGCCCTGCTATGATGACTGAGGCATGTCTTATTACATTGTGTCATAATAAGGGCTCTTATGTCTTCAATCAATCTTTAAAAGATAAGTTTTAATAGTCCAACCTTTTATTCTACAGGGCAGGCTGGATAGCCACATCCAGACAAAGAAGAATAAAACAGCAATGTTTCCTTTAAGAAAAACATCTGGCTTATTCTAGAGCCTCTACGGTCTCTATGGTTGAAAAATGCTGATTCAACGGGCGGAGATAAGCCATATTTAGGCTATATGCAGCAAAATAGGATTCAATATATTCTATGAAAAAAAAAAGATGGCACAACATTCCTAACTGTTAAGAACCGTCTAGCTTTGTGTCATCTCGGGTGATTTACGCACCGAGAAGACAACCGACCATCTGGAACATCTGTGAACGACTGTCTCTCTCGTCTTGTAGTGTGTAAAACCCTGTCTGCACCGCTGGACTCCATCAGCATTTTTATTTTTATTTTTTGGTTCTTTTTATGTCAGGTCAGTCAGAGAGGTTTATCTTATTGGTTGTTTCACACGGCTGAATGTTGCATAAGAGAGGAGAAAAACAAACACTACATAAACATGTTGCATGCAGTGCTCTCAGATTTTTCTCCTCTGGTAGATGATGAAACTAACAATCGGGATTCAGGAGATGCTTTTTAAATGAAGGCCATCTTCCTGTTTTCTATACTGTGAGCCGTTAGAGTTCTGTCCTCTTAATTCAGGAGTAAATCTTGTGTCCAAGCTGGACTTCTGCAGTGCGTTCCAAAGCAATCTGTTTGGTTCAATGTAGCTGATGCAAACTGGCACACCGGGGTTGTTGCTGCTTGTTCCCAACGTCGGTTTGATGTTTAAGAACTCTCTGATCCTTTTAATTTAGAATGTTTCAGCTGCCAAGTTCGTACGGCAGCAGACTCCTTAGAGGCCTTATGGTGCGTTCCAGTTGTCCTCGGAAATAGTTTTTCCCAGATAATTTACCCGGAAATTACGTAATGAACTCAGAAATCTGAGCTGCAAGCTCGTAGTTTTCAGAGGACCCTGGGATCCCAAATTTAAAGATGGCTGCGCCCAGCGCTACCAGGACGTAGGTATTTTCAGATTTTATGTTCTGCTTTCTTTCTTTTTGCTATTTAACAGCACCGGAAAGTTGTTCATTGTCGTTATCAATAGTTACGTTGTTGAAAAATGTAACACTGGTTTTATATTTTTACATATTTATTTGTAAGGTTTTTCTGGTTGTATGTGGCAACTGTCGAAGGGCGCATTTCACCATTATTTATATGGGGAGAACACTTGGTTATATCATTCTTTCAGTTTAGTACTCAACAACACTGGTGGCATCCATTTTTTCCAAGTTGGAGGCTGGACCGCAGAACAAGCCCGTTATGTCATTTCCTGCTCAGAAATTCCGAGTTCCAATGACAACTGGAACGCGCCGTTCATTGACTTGATTGGGAAGAGGGAGTGGGTGAAATGTGTTGGTTGCAATCAGAAACTTCACCACTAGATGTCACTAAAGGCCACACACTAGATGCTTACTGACTCTGATGGTTTTCTCTTGCTAACTTGTTGTTTTGTATTTGTTCGTAAAGTGATAGAATTTTAAAAGTCTGCTTGGAAACCAAAACCACCTAAAAATAAAATGGGAAGCGATTAGAATCCTCACACTGATAAATGAACATGATGCTTCGTTCTGCTCGGCTAGAGGCCAAAACAAGTTGATGAACAATTAGGCTTTGTGATTTTGGAAAGGGAATATTGTCCAGAACAATCAGCAAAACCGAACTGCAGTAATAGAGTAATGACTCTGGCCCCGGGCTAAATGGGCTGAGCAGAGTGTTCACACAGGCCTGACCAGGTCTGGGCTCTGTGCACATCTCACAGCCGTAACACGGCCTGACTCAGGTAAAACGGTGCTGGGGCGAACGGCAGAAAAGCACATGTCGGGACTACTCAGAGATTCTTGAGCTTTTTTTCTTCTAACATGAGTGTGAAGAAGCAGTGGCCATAAATTAAACGCCTGCAAGCACACTTATTGGAAAATCCCGAGGGGTAAAATGGAATTACCAGAGAAGATCTGTCTCCCCACCCGGTGCACTGGCCCTTTAAAGGGTAAGGTAATAGGTTTTTAGGGGAGGGGGGTGAGGAAAAAGTGTGTGCACACTTGAGGAATGCCGTTACACCCTACAGGTATCGGGGGTGAGAGAGTAGGCTGAATTATCACAGTTGAGGGAGACTTGGGATGAGACCAGTGCACACAGGGTCAGCTGAGGATCCAGCAGAAATCGGACTATTTGAAACATTACAGCTAAATGGTTCCTATTTTTCCCAATTTTCATGAACGAAGCTCGCAAACTTTTGCAGCCGACTGGCTTTAATTTCATAAGCAAGTCGGTGGGTCGATGTGTGTGTGGGTATGCCGCAAAAATAAACACACCCTCAAGAATTACACCTCAGCTGCTCTGACTAACAGAGCCTGGCTAAATTTCACCTCCTTCTGAAATCCACACACACACTCCTGCTCCAATCAGGCACCTTAAACACACACTTCCCATCTATAATGTAAATTCCCATAACTGTAGTGTTTTAGGAGCTGGAGTCTGACTGAGGCAGGTGAGGAAAGCAAATATCCCTCTCTTCCTGCATTTGTTACTGGACCTGATGGAGTCGTAGACCGTTGGAAACCAGCAGATCATTCCAGCGACGCAAGCTTCAGACGAGAGGTCAGAACTCAGAGACGGATGAGCCTTCGGCTGTCTTTGCTCCTCTCTGACCGAACTCACCACCTCGCCTGAAACAGCTCACAGCTATGACCAACTGTTTCTGTCTGCTCCCATTGTCCACTTTTCTCTGCGACCTTATTCTCATTTCAATAACACAGAGATGAGTCAGCAGTCACATCTGATGGCGTCATCCTAGCACACTACTAAAGATCTTGTTTGCGTTGCTTCAGGCTAAAAATACCTTAAAACTTAGCAATAATATTTAACAGATTTCTACTTAAACTCTTTATTTTTTTTATCTTAAATCAAGAGTTTTACTAGTATTTCCCTATGTGTGTTATTTGTTAGCCAAAAATCTGAAGAACCATTGACCGGACTTTAATGAAACTCTCAAAAAGGTAATAACTTTTGTCAGAGACCACCATCTAGAGGAGGAAAAGTGTACTGCATCTAAGCCCCTCTCTCTACTTCCACGCTTACGGCTGGAAGCAACGCCTTTCGTTCTTGAACGCTCACCCCTACCTGACCAGCCGATCAAAAACAAATTATTTTACAACTATTAATCTCATGTTATGCTGTTTATTTATATTTATACATATTAAAGACTTACTTGTCTGTAAGAAATGTTGCCAGCTCTGCATCAGTCTAGGTATGGTCCTTAAAGAGCAAGTCCCCCCAAATCAACATGTTTTTTCTGATAAACTATATAAATACGTGTCTAATCGTGCTGCAGACACGTGCAGTCAATAGTTTAGCATTTTAGTGCATTTTAGTTAAAAGTTAATTTTCTGTCTAAAGCTGTCAGTGTTGTGCCGTTGTCAGGTAAAAACTCTGCACTGCATTTGAATTTTAATCTGCCATCGCTATTGGCTAAGAGGTACACAGTGACGTTAGATGGTACATTATGATGTCACAATGTTGTGAGCCTGTGTGTGTGTGTGTTAGCGGCTCCGCCCTCTCGGTCTGCCAGGCAACAGCATTTGTTGCATTTTTCAAACAGGAAGTGGGAGTGGAGTAATACTCTGGTAGGGGGTGACTTGCTCTTTAAACGCTGGTGCAGGTTCTGTGATTGACATCTGTACACGAGCAGATGTCTAACGCTATTGGCTGATGCCGAGAGGTGCTCGATGGAAATCGCGTGTGGCTCTGCGGGACGGGTTAGGGGCATGGCTTCAAAGTTGTCGAATTGCTTATATTTCCCAGAACAGGGTACGACTGTCGCTTTTATGGATAAAAAAAAATCATACATAATTCATAAAAAGGGAAAACTACTGCTTACATTATTTTTTAAACATTAACAAATGCATTGGTTCAATACTTATATGAAACCGAAAAAGTTTCTCAATAGTTCACCTGCTGATGACAACTTTTTCCTCCTAAGCCGCCAAATAAAATAAAATAAGAAGAATTAGATAATGCATGCAGCAGCGGGCATAAAAAGGAGATTGATAAAATTCAGGATGCTCCTCTGGGAAGCCGCGTTGCCTTTCAGGGGCTCCAGAAGTGATCCGGCTACTGCCTAGATAAGACTCACGGTCGAGACAACCTGATAGACAGGTTCAGCAGCATGGGGGCCCTCGGTTCTATCAAAAGTCACTTCGATCTCTCAGGAACTGGCTGTGCTACTGTCAAGGTCATAGGGAGGGCTCACTGTCTCTGTTTTATTCATGTCGTGAGGAGCTGTCACGGAGATGACCGGTCCTTGAACGGACGCCGGCTCTGCAGCTTCTCCACCTCTGTTCTGGCTCTCGTCTCTATCATTCCACTCCCACGCAGGAGGAACAAGTGTATCGGTAGCAAGCCAGGAGGCCGCCGCACCTGATAAGCAGCTCTCTGTTCTGTGATGAGCTGTTGGAGGTGGCTGTGGGGCAACGTGGCAGACTTCCCTACAGGCAAATCCTGCAATCGCAAGCATCTTTCTTGTTTTTTTCCCCCTTTCGTCCTTGTTGCCTTTCCTCACCATGCAAACAGGAACACTCTCTCACACACACACAGAAATAACAGAAAAGGGGCCAAAAACAACTTTGGGTCCAATCAAAGCTGAATGCACCTGCAAAGATTTGAAGTAAGGGTGAGGACGTTAGGGTTCTGTGGCATTCCTCTTCTTAACACTACTCATGCATGTAGCTGATGCAGGCACTCACAACAACAAACACGCAGGTGGAAACCAAAGGAGCTGAATACTGGAGTTCAAAAACAAACACTGAGGTGAGTCATGATGACAACCTGTGAAAACGGCTGTTCAGTCTTACGTGTTTTTGTTTGTGATGTGTGATGTGTGTGTGTGTGTGTGTGGTTCTATTGCTCTGGCCCATCGGTGAGTTTAAAAAACATCCCCCAGTCATGGAACATTTTCACTGCTCGTTAAAATGGAAATGTGGTTAAGAATCGCCCTACATGGGGAGGAAAGAGAATGACGAATGTTGACCTTTTGTTTTTGTTTTTGTTTTTTAAAGTAAAAACTTTTTTTTTCCTCCAGTTTCAGATACATTCATTTGAGAACATGGGTGGAGGAAGGAATGGCTGCTGGCCCTGTGCTAGGAACCAAAGTCTTCACACACCTGCAGGAGAGAGAAGGGGAAGGGAAAAAAAGTGACACAAATGCGCCCTATGAAAAGAACAGATCGGATCAACAGCTGGTGGGAGTGGAGGGGAAGGCGGGAAGGAGGGGAGGGACGGGGGAGCGAAGGCAAACCTTTTCACCAGGTCCTTGAAATACAAGCTGCAGGAAGCTAGAACATTTTGGTGGACTTCAAACTCTTTGCCTTCAACAATAATTTTCAGGTCTGTAAACTCTTTCGCTCTGCGCTGTTGGTTCAGCTCCTTCAACATCTCTGTAGAACAAGAAAAAGAAACAGACAACGCCACAGTTGGGTTTAGAATATTCTTGCTTTTCAGCCAAAACATACAAACACATAGACGTGTGGACATAAATAACAGGAAGTGCAGATTGCAAAACACGTGTTTGATTGCTTTTAAGAAAAATACGAAGCAGTAACGTGCACAGGTTTGAACAGGAACGGGGAGCGTGTGCAGAAACAATCAGAGCGTTTGACAAAAGGAAGAACCGCTAGTGTTTGGGGATAATTACACAGAAATGATACAAAATGAAGAAAGAGTTAAAAGCATCTCAAAGAGATGAGGGCTGGAAACAGAGACACGGTCAATGCATTATTCAGAATGAAGTCAAAAAATCTTTGGCCTCGCATTTAAGCCCTACTCAGCGTCCAGTTGACCTTCAGATGTTATCCCCTAATCCCACCATCCTCACCTCACACGCTTCCAAAGAAAAGCACCCATCTGCACACACACACACACACACACACACACACACAAACACACACACACACACACACACACGTCTGAAGAAACGACAAATATAAAGCAAAAAAAAAAACAAAACATGGACGTCACAGCCTGAGAGAGCGTGCTGCTGAAGGCCACGTCGCACGGTGAGTTGTGGCGTAGCGGCGCCGTGTTAAGCCTGTCCTTACTGTAGCGCCAGGTCGGAGGCGCTTGTTTGTCTGCATCTTAATGAGGCACCATGAGGGGATGCTGAGAGTGAAAATCAGCGGGAGGCTGGCAAACTTATTCTGCAGCTCGGGGAGGGAGATCCAACACCGACGCCTGGCTAAGTCTCCCATCGAGAGAACGCCACAAAAAAAGAAAGCGCCGGTGACAACCTGCAGACAAACCCCTCCGAACGTGGAAAATCCTGATTACAGAGGGAGAGACGCCTTCCATACAGTTATCTAGGCATAAGCAGCGCGGCGCACAGAGGCTGCAGCCTGTGAGTCAGCTAAACGCTCCCCTGCAACAAAGCAGAATCTGCCAGGAATAAAGGCGCGATCCATTCTGGGGCTGGATGCAGAATATTTCAGATCAAAAAGGTGCCAAATCCTTTTTTTCAGACACTAATCTGCACGTTACCCTTGCAAGTCAAGCTTAAACATGACAATCGGAACAGTGAACGGTATCTCTTTGGTGAGTCAGCTGTAGGTAATGCATGTGCAAAAACAAAGGTGCGTTTATGAACAAGTTTTCAGCTCCAAATGAGCAAAACTGATCACAATGGAGACAAAAAGGAGTTTTTTCTTCTTTTTGTTGTCAGAACAAAGATCTGTGGTCATTCCAGACCCAAAGCTGGGATTTAATTAACCTTTAATGACTCCCATCGTCCTATTTGGCTCGAATAGCCATTCATTTCTCCTGTTGGACAATGAATACAGCAGCTACAATTACACAGAATAAAGACACGTTACAAATATGGTCCAATTCAGAAACACGCTTTGGAAAAACATTTCTTTCATCGGTATCACATTCTGGGGAAAGAAAGGAAAAAAATGACCTGGTTATTAAACATGCTGAATACTAACGGAGGCAGGAGATAATGAGGGATTTTGACAGAATCTGTCCTGCACTGTGATTGGACGGAAGGCTGCTCAGAAACGCAGGAACGCTGCTCCCGTCTTGTTTTCCATCAGCCGCTCTCCACATTCCAGTTACCACTGTCAGTTTGCCAGCTTTCTGATTACTCTGTGGGCATGGGGAGGAGTGGGGGCGGGGGTGGGGGTGGGGTGCAAAGGGAAAGCTCCGTGGTTTGGAGGCCGCATTAGTACATTTCCCAACCACCGCTATGGCTCTCACCTCCAATCCTCCACACCTCATACCAACAGTTCGCCTCCAAGAATAGAGAAATTGCCAGATAGTGGTGATGGTGGTGGTGGTGTGGGTGTGGGGGGTGGGGTGGGGGCAGAGAACTCCACTTGTCAGCAAACAATGGCTGCCCTCCCTCGAAGCCGCGCGCACACACACACACACCTGAAAGCATGATGGAAAAGCTAATTATGGCTTCATGGGGGTGTCTAAGAACAACTCGTCACCACAGAGGGCCGTGAAACTCCAGGTGGCGTCCCTCTCTTCTCAGGGAGTGAGTGTGGGGGGGTGCAGCCATGCTCAATGGAAGCGTAGCTACTTTCAGACATCTCAATACTCCCAACAGGAAGGAACTCTGTAGGACTGTAAAGCTCTGCAAGACTCAGTCACACCAGCTGGACGATATTCCGAGGTATACGAAGTCCCTCGTAGGGGTTTTGTGCGCCGCTGTGCCGGTCTTGAGTCTGTGGTGCTCAGCAAACACTGATGCCATGTTCTAGCACATTGTCCTGCCCCAGAGCGACTCTCAGTAACAACTCCACCCCGTGCTAGCCTTTCATGATTGGCTGATGCAGCACACGGGGGGTATGAACGCCACGCTGGCTCTGCCGTTCAGCCTAGTAACTGTACTCAGAAACCCCGGATCGCTGCGGCCAATGGGGCCTTCGGGTGGGATTTCAGGAAACCTATCAGTGAAAGCCGGGCCTCTCCACTTTATGTTGTTGTCAAACCCTCTACAAAGCAGCGGATTGGCTGTTGTCACAGGACAACTCAGCTCCTGATTGGCTGGTGAACTCAGAGCCATTTTAAGGTTCTTATTTCATGTACAAAGGTGAATCCACCATCTTGTTTTACAATAAGTCACCCTTGATCTCCTTAAACTCAGATTTTCTGGAGCAGTTGATTTGTTTTTTATAATTTTTTAATCATAGACATAACTAAAACATTCTGGGTGCAGCTTTGGGTTGTCAAGCCATTATCTAAATATTAGTTTAAATTAATTATCATTAGTTGAAACAAAAATAGGTGCTTTTTAGGAAACTACTGTTTTTTTCTTATGAAAGGTTATGTCAAATTTTTTTCTCTAAAGTGTTTATTGTTGTACAGGTTAGGGTGTGGGTAGGGTTATTATATTAAAATAAAATAACAAGATTTTAGAAATGACCCAAGGTACAGCAAATAAAAGTGGGCGGGACCTCTGTAACCCCTTTGATGTGATTTCTTCTTCCATCTTTTTATAAAAAAAATCTAATCTTTCATCATCGTCAATCGTCCCCACATCGGTGTCATCGTGGATGACCTTCGCCGTTGCTCAGCAGAAAGGACACTGACGTGTTCATTCTGACCTTTTACTTCTCTTTTAAACTTCCAACAATCGATTACCAGCAGCAATCGCAGCTTAATTACCCAGAACAAACCACACAAGCTGATCAATAATTCAATGTACAACTCCACCATAATGATTGTCTTTAGCTCAGAAAACACAAACAGACCCAGAAATCCTTGTGTTTGGCTTATCAGACAGTCTTGTTGGGCTTTCCATAAAAAATGTAGTCTTTTACTTTATCCCACAAGTGAATGGAGGTTATGCTACAAAGCAAATGTTTTAATAATATCTTTTTTCTGCTCTTGAACAGAAATAAAAGAAATTATTTTGAATACAAAAAAAAAGTAAAAACAAAAACAAACAAAAAAAATACAGTATTTGTACATATTTCAGCCATAATATATCATATACTGTAAAAGAGAAAAACATCATGGCTGACATAATGAAAAATACAAAACAATCATGTAAAATAAAAATAATAATATCAAATAATAATAATAATAACAACAACAATGACAACAACAACAACAATAATAATAATAATAATAATAATAATAACAATAACAATAATAATAATTTATGAACATTTGGAAAAACCTAAAAAAATCTGGGCTGTAATTTACACAAACCCGAATATAAACACTTAAAAATTATTTTATTTCATTTTTAGCATTTTAAAGGTCATTTATACCATGACTCAAAACAAGAGGAAAAATCTTTTCACCAGGATGGATTTTCCTGCTGATCTAAACAGGTTCCTGATTCAAAGGGCTGCCATACAAAGAGATGTTTGATGAAATCTAATTTCTAAGAACCACAGCGGAGTGAGAACACCAGACAAAGAACACACTTCATAAAAAATAAAAAAATTAAAACCTGACGAATACGACTTTTTTCTCTCTGGGCAATAAAAGCTTCCCCAGTATAATAATAAACTGGTTTCAAATGTCCTTCCTCTGAACACAGCAGAGCTTCTGAAGCAGCACGTGGTAACATCAGGGGTTATAAGGGACCAGCTAATGTGCAGAAATAAACTAAAAAAAACTATTACACTGAATAAGTAATCAGACATCAATAATGGATTTTCCACGTGCAGCGTTTGTCTCAGATGAGAACAGCTGTTTATTATTACTGCTGATTTTGATCCTACAGCTAAGGTCTACATTAAGGGACAGCCAGAAAAATGATCAATAATCAATATTAGTGTCACTTCAAACAAAATGTTCAAATTTTCCTTTCATTAACCTGAAGTTTTTTGTTATTATAACAAGAATAACTGCCTTAAAATTGATTTTAGGGCTCCTACAAAATTTATAATGTACTTATTCCAAAAGTAAGAAAATTATCCATCATAAAAAATCAAAATAACAACAAAAATACTTTTGGAACACTTTTACATTGTTTTGAAAGCTAAAGAAAAACATTATTTAAAATTAAAAGTAAAAAATTGTTTTAATGTACATGCAAACTTGAATGAATTCATGAAAAAGTGATAAACTGTAAAATGTGTTTCCAATTTGATTTTTTTAACATGTGTAAAAGTTTCTAGCTAAAATATATTTTTCTTGCTAACATAACAAAAAGCTGAAGTTCCTGCTTTTTAGCGTACAATTGTTTTACCTATTTTAATTTAGTTCAAATCATTTTATAATTAAACAAAATTAATTTATTAAACAGGACCAATAAGAAATTAGCAGGAATTTCTTAACTTGTTATTTTTGTATTTAGGAATGCAAAGTTTTAGATTAGAAAATGTTACTAAATCAAATGAATGAAAAATAAATATTTTAAAAAGATGGATGGATGGATATTTATGGATATAAGTAATTTTTTTTATGATTTTAGTGAAATCATATTTATGTAATAATAAGAAATCATATATTTTCACATATATGATAATTTTATAATCATTGATTAGCAATCAAGTTTCAAGAAAATTATATATATACAAATATATATATATATATACATACATATATATATATATATACAAATATATATATATACATACATATATATATATATACATATAGATACATATATTATATACATATATATACATATATATATACATATATATATATATATTTACATATATATATATATGTATGTGCGTGTATATATATATGTGTGTATGTAAATATATATACATATATATATATATACACGTATATATATATATATATATATATATATATATATATATATATATATATTTATTTATATATATATATATATACTTTTTTATTCCTATATGTGTAAATACAGGTACATGTCAGGATCCTTTGCAGTCAAGAGTCTGCTCAACAAATTGCCGTAAACATCAGCCATACTGGTTTACCTCCCCATTAGGTTCCATCTTGGAGGCCTTGACGGCTAAGCTTGAACAGGTGCAAAAAGCCATCAGCTCTCTCACTTCCACTCATGCAAATGCCATCTGCTGGAACAAACGTAGCTTTCACACAGATAAAAGCCATCAGATCTCGTGTACAACCCAATTTAGCTTGGGATCTTTCTCAATGTGTCATTACTCTAAACAGCCTTTGCAACGTACCTCTAACAATCACCACCACATTCATTTCTGGAGACTTCTCAACAGTCTGCGCCTACTCCACAGTAAAGCAGCCCATGCACATCATCAGAAATCCTCGAGACCCCTTGAGTCTCTGGCTGTCCTGATTTCAGTCGGTAAGAGAGCACCGGCATCTTATCGCCTTAGAGAATACTCCATGATGAAGGCGCTTCTTAGAATATTTTTTTATCCCCTTGCTTGAATCTTCTGTGCTGCTCTGCAGGTGTCTCAGCACCGCTGTCAACCAGCCCGGACTGAGCCGCGGGGAGGCACAGAGAAAAGGAACTTGGGTCCCTCAAAGACGCCGCCTGGCTCTTTGTTTCCTCCAACAATAGGCTTAGAAAAGACCTGGAGTAGCTAACAAAAACAGCTCGGAGATGCTCTGTCCTGCACAGTAACCTCAAACCTCCTGTGGAAAAGTTCGGCATACGCAAACAAACAGCTGACAACAATAGACCTGAGCTGGCGCAAATGCATGTAGAAGATAAACAAAGAGCATTCTGCTGCAACAGAGCGACAGGACGCCATGCTACGTGTGATGGGGGTGAAAAAAATAAAAAGTGCAGTCCCAGCTGGCGCAGAACCTTCCTCATTAGGCAGGTAGGGGGTTACAGTGTCTGACAAACGGTCATGGTGAAGTTTTAACAAGACGATAGTCCTGTGGTTAGCAAACAAGAGCACCGTCACGGTCATTCCGTCCTGCAGGCACTGCGGTGCTGGATCTGAGTTAGAAAGGATGTAAACACTCTGAACACTTCACATGTATATGAGGAGAAGTTGTAGGAATGTGTACGACGAGCGGCGCTTTAAAGTCCCAATCGGGCGGGCGTCACAATTCACAAGAAGCTGCATGTCACAGTTATGAGCTGATGGAGCTATTGGGGCGATTTCACAGCTCACTGCACCAACAAACTTATTTACATCTTTAAAAGTTTATATTAAGTCTCTTTAAATCAGGCCTTTGTGGGTTAGAAGAGATTTCGTCCAACAGCGCCTCTTAGCTCGTTTAAATGCATTTTCCTGGTGTTTAACCTGCTCTAATAACCAGCTCTAAAGGCAAATCCAAAAATCATGAATCTAGTACCAAACTGTTAAAGGGGCAGCTCTAACAAGGTGTGTTATTTATGATTTTCTCGTAATACAAAGAAAACAAGACAATGCAAATCAGCTTTAACCTTTTAAAGTTGCAGCTTGCTCAGAAATGATAATTTTTGGTTGCTGCGCAAGATGAATAAAGTTATATGAAAAAAATATTATTAGTGGTAAACAACTTTTTCAGGGTTAAACTGGTCACAGAAAGTTGGACTTTAAAGAGCAAGTCACTCCAAATCACCATTTTTATTTATTTTTTTTGCTGATAAACTACATAAATGTGTCTGATTGGGCTGTAGACAAATGTAGTCAATAATTCAGCACTTTAGTGCATTTTAGTTAAAATTTAAATATTCTGCTTAAAACTGTCAGTGATGCACCGTCGTCAGCTAAAAACTCAGCACTGCAGTAGAATTTAAATCTGCCATCGCTATTGGCTAAGAGGTACACTATGATGTTAGATGGTAGATTATGATGTCACAATGTCGTGAGTGTGTGTGTTTGTTAGCGGCTCCGCCCTCTTGTTCTGCCAGGCAACAGCATTTGTTGCATTTTTCAAACAGGAAGAGTGAGTTGAGTAAGAATCTGGTAGGGGGTGACTTGCTCTTTGAGATTCTGAAATGGCATGTTTAAATGTTTTATGCTTTTAATACAATGACAACCCTAACCCATGTAATAATAACTTTTGAGCTTTTTAACTATTCATGACATTCTCTCCATAAATATGTGCAGATTTGGGTTTTATTCCACCTACTGCACCTCTGGCTGCTGCAGGACTTTTCTTTCAGAACAAAGCGTGCACCTTCAAGCTGAGCTTGGTGGAAAAGTCTCAAAAAACTCATGAGATCTACAAGGAAAAGTTGAAATGTGCATCCCCGGCAGCAGCGGCTGCATCGGCATCTTGAAAACTTCTTGAGAGATGTTCCGGTTTTCTGATTAGGTCTCTGCACATCCTAGCGGATGATGACTTCATGTAGGAGAGGCTCCGGTAAAGTTGGTCAGACTTTTTAAAATTTATTCTTAGTGTGTAGGAAGCTTGATGTGCTTGACGTGCACGCCCACTAACGTTTCTCTCAAAGAGAACACAGCTCTGAGCCGCTGTGCAGCAGACCAGTGTGTGTGTGTGTATGTGTGTTTGTGTGTGTGTGTGTTAGCTGTCACAAAAAGGCAGCAAAGCCAAATAAAGTTACATTCAGGGACAACATCAGCTTTAAAACTGGACATTTAAAAGAGCAGGAGGAAGTCTGTATGCTGTGTGTCATAAATGCCCTGTCTCCTCTGATTCCTCTGACACATTCACCCGCTCGCTGATATGATTCATCCCATCAGAGCGACGGAGTCGGACGCTCCCGACAGCGCCTCCAAGGCAGCTTAATGTGTTAGGTGGTTGTAGACTTTACTCAAAATGCCAGTTCAGACAGAAAATGAGATCACTACATAAAGGAAGTAGGGGAAAAACTAATTAAAAGGGCATAATTTCCCTCTGGGATTAATAAAGTATCTTTGATTTGATTTGATTATGGAAGTTTGACAGCCAAAACATGTGTAGAAATAATAAATGTCTTCTTCATACATTCTCCTGCAATGCCCTGGTCCTGTAGAATGAGCCCTGGCATTTTTACTGTGACTGCCTGTTTTTTTGTAAAATCACAGAAAAAGAGAGCTGCTCGGGTCGAGCAGGCTGCTTCATGCGCGTTCACGCTCAGGCATAGCCCTCCGAACCGTTCTTAAATCGTACAGATACAAGTTACATCACTGGTGCGATAGCTTGCCTTGTAAGATGTTGGACTTTTGTGCAGCAGACCTGGGTTCAATTCTGGATGTAAACATAGTTTATTTAGAGTTTCTTTTTTACATTAATGCTATATTTTTTACAGTCAGATGCCCAAATTTTTATTTGAGACTCGCCGAACGGCATTGAATTCACAGATGTGGGTCCAACTTTCATTTTGGAAAAATTTTTCAAGAGCATGCAGGAGGACTGACCCATGTTAAACCTTTGCCGGCTGTGCTGAAGAGAAAGGTACAGAACCAAATTATTTAATTAATTAGCTGCGCATTCTCCTGTACTCTGTCCTCCGGGCCACACACACACACACACACACACACACACACACACACACACACACACACACACACACACACACACACACACACACACACACACACACACACACACACACACACACACACACACACACACACAGAGCTGTCTGCCTCAGCTGTTATTTTCGTAAAGGAGTGTGCACGTACAGCATGCGCGCCTCGTGCACGAGCCTACTATTGAAGCTGCTGTTACGCTTTTGGCCAGAGGGGGCAATCACGAGCATAGAAATTCAAAACTCCGTAAAGTCCCTTTAACAAATAATTATAAAACAATCACAGACATGAACTGTTGTCCATGAAAAGCAGGAGGCACGTTTTTCAGATTGACAGCCAGTCACATAAAACATAAATCCACAAAATTAAAATCCAAACAGATGTCACATCTGCTGAGATGTCCAAAACACACCATCACATAATAAATACATATGCGTGCATGGCTGGCAGATGTGTTTACATGTATATCGAAACGGCAGCCAAAACTGTCCTCTGGACATTTCATTTTCCTCCTCCACTCTGGAAACAACACAAATTTACACCTCGAGTTCAAGCATCAGGATTTTCTCCAACAACCAACCATAGCCTCGTGGATTCTGGTCAGTTGGTAATAAAGCTGATGAATCACGTGTTTCATAGCAACAGTTACAGACATTTAGTGCAATGTTTCTCTGGTTTTTGTCTCACCTAAATGTTTCGGCAAAAATGAACCTGAGTAAAAACAAATTGCAGGTTTCAAACCCTCGGGGAAGGAGGGACTGTTTAAAGTCAAAGGTCAGACGCTGTCGTTGAGGTAGAGAGCAGAATTTGTGGTTTTATTAATTATAGCAAAGCCGCCCCAGACCATCACACTGCCACCACCATGTTTGACATATGCTATGGTGGTGTTTTACTGTTAGTTTAAATCTTCCCAAAAGTCCATCTCAGGTCTTCTCAGTCCAGAATATTTGAGCATTTGGTAAATATAAGACTAGTTTTAATGTTTGTTTTGGTCATTTTCCCTTTGGAACTACTCCATAAGGTCTGCAGGACTTTATATTCTAGGTTCTTTATGTTCTAGGTTCTTGATCTTTTGAAGAATGGTGCCTGAAGTGTTGCTTTTGAGATCTTTTAACCTTCTAGTCAGACAGCTTCTACTGAGGGGGTTCCTTCAGCTGCAGGTTTGACTGTAGTCTAGCCTGGGTGTGGGTTAGGGTTAGGGTGAAACTGAGCTCCCCTTTACAAAAACGAGGTAAAATCAGTTAATTCATGATTTAACAAGGTGATTCACAGAACCAGCTTGGTTTTGGACATCTTTGACCTTTATTTTCTAAGATTTCACCTCTCTTTCCCATTGTTTTCCATTATTATTATTTTCCTGAAAATTTCATATTAGAGGCAATTAAAATGATTCCCTTTTTAATGAATTATGTAAGTTATTGGTTGTCATCAGTATGTGAAGAACATTTCAAGCTTTGGTGCAAACACCTTCAGAAAAACAT
This sequence comes from Nothobranchius furzeri, assembly GCF_043380555.1. Lineage (NCBI taxonomy): Eukaryota > Metazoa > Chordata > Actinopteri > Cyprinodontiformes > Nothobranchiidae > Nothobranchius > Nothobranchius furzeri. The sequence continues at coordinate 22,146,008 of NC_091742.1, forward strand.
CTCCTCTCTCACCTTTAATGAATGAAACCATCTTAGAAAAATACCCAGTTGTTTTATTTTTTGCTGACATTTAAAAAAAACCTGAAAAAATTCAGTAAAATGATGAATGCTTTTGATGCATATCTACTCGGTGATTCTTTAGCATCATAAGCTGCAATGGTGACGATTCAGAGGGACGAGCAAAGAAGTAAAACTTTACTCGTACTTTTGGAACGCAAGCCTGCGCGTTTTAAAAGGCCAAAGTTCAGCCTCGTATTCGTGCAGAGCTTTATCGGTTGTAATTCTAAAAGGCTGCACACATTCTTTACTTTGTATTTATCTGTATCAGAAATTAGCAAGCGTTCAGCTTAAGCATCAGCGAGGACGTCATTGTCAGGCTCAACTCGGGGTTTAGTAATCCATCCTCTCTGCTGCACACGACAATGTCACTCTGCAGAACACGCAGTCTGTGATGCACACACACACACACACACACACACACGCACGCACGCACGCACGCACGCACGCACGCACACACACACACACACGCACGTGTGCAGCCATGTGTGTACAGAAAGTGTGCAAATGAAAGCACATGCACAAACAAACACTCAACTTTAGATGAGACAATGTCATGAAAAAATAATCCCAATAACAGTGTGGTGCTTGAGAGGAGTAGCTGGCTGGTGTAGATAACGTACTGTACGCTCAGACGGGGTTTGATTGTAACTAACTGGCAGCACAACACTTCTATATCTCCTCCTTTAATTATTATTGAGTTACTATAAATAAAAAGAATAACAGGAAGGGATGGAGAGCTGTCTAACGTATGTCTTTTACAAAAGCAAGGTGTGTGTCTGAGTGGAGGTCTTCAGAGAGTATTATTAGTTTTTTCCCTTTGAGGCGGTGGACTGAGTTTTTTTGGAACATCCAGCTGAGCGTGTCACACTTTTGTTCACTCAGAGAAGCGAGAACTGCCCGTCTCTAAGACTGAGAGTGGAATATTTTGACTAGAGCAGACCCGAAACTTGGCCCTAAGCTCCTTGTCGGGCATCCATTCACAGATCATCCCTCTGTGATATGACTGGACTGGGGAGAAGAGGCAACACAACAACAAGCTCGAGTAGTGGTGACGGTCTCCAGGAGAGTCAAAAGTACACACGAGCAGAAAAAAGATGCAATTTTGTTTTGCAACAATGTCAGCTTTAAACAAATCATTTGAGTTGGTTCCTTTAAACAGATAAAAAAAAACCTTCAGAAACATCCGAGTGTGTCCTGGGATGTCTGAGACTCACAGGTATCAGGCATGTGTGACGCTTTCAGCCTTGTGAACTTTAAGATGGAGGGCTCTGAGCATCCACTTGTTCCCCACAGACACAATCAGACCTCATCACATTGATTTTTACCTTCTACACTGCAGATTGGATAAATGTCATTTTTTATCTGCTATCATGAAAAAAAATCCTGTCAGGGTTTTTTTTTTTTTACTTTGACACAAAAAGTGATCTCTTAAAAGGCCACTAGACCGTTGGGGTGTTTCACAATGCCAAGGAACCTAGCTTTGATGTCTTGGCCCGGCCCCGGTTGCCTAGGTGGCAGGTGTGGGCGACGGTGGCACAGGAGTTAAGTGCTCGCCCCGTAATCGGAAAGTTGCAGGTTCGAGCCCCGCTGTCGCTGTCATTGTGTCCTTGGGAAAGACACTTAACCCACGTTGCCTGCTGGTGGTGGTCGGAGGGACCGGTGGCGCCAGTGCTCGCCAGCCTCACCTCTGTCAGTGCGCCCCAGGGCAGCTGTGACTACATTGTAGCTCATCACCATCAGTGTGTGAATAAGTGTGTGAATGACTGATTGTGTTGTAAAGTGCCTTGGGGGGTTCCAGGACTCTAGAAGGTGCTCTATCAAATACAGGCCATTTACCATTTACCATCATCAAGAACCACCAAGGCGTGATGAGCTGAGCAAGGATACACGGGAGGTGTCTTGTTGCCTAGCCTTGGTAAAAAATTACCCAGAATACACCACAGTATTTTCAAAAGGATGGCGGATCAGAAACCGGCAGCTACTTCAGGGGCAAATTTCAAGTTTAAAAGTAAGTCAACTAATTTAAAATGTTTATCTTAGATCCAAAGAAGTTTTTTATAGTTGCTTAGTAGTTGCAGCTTTGGTGGCTAGCGGGTAGTAACTCACTTATATATTTTATTTAACAAATGTATACACAACTTAAAAATGAAAAAAAGGCTCATTATATATTTATATTGATACTTACATGTATAACATTATCTCCCGTGTCACGTGACGTTACGTGACTGCCGCAGAAGCTGCGGTCACGTGATGCAAGTCTGTTCCATTTAACCGTTTTCTTTGACTGAGGAAGGATAGTGTCCTCGTAAGTCAGTTGGACATTGAAGAACACCTTTTGTCTTGCTTTAACACCCCCTGGTGTCCGTTTGAAATCACTGTCGTAAAAAGTACAACAGCGTGATCATGACGTCTGCATCCACTTTGAATCCTTTTTTTTCTCTCGCTTCTTGATGTTGACTCCTGTTTGACCCAGATAAATGACTTATTTGTTTATTTGGAGGCTAACCTTAACCCACGATGAAACAATGTAATAAACGCTGACAAGGCTTAGCTCGTCTGTTCTGTGCATCGACATATAAATATTGGACAATGGGTTTCCACAGACTCCAATAACACGTTTTTGAGGGTAAATGGGAGGTGGCCACCACCGCCATTTTGACAGTGTCACAGGTTCCGCCAAGCCCAGACAATTCCACAAAAGGGAAGAGAGGTGGAGCTGAGGGTGGGGCTGTATGGCTGGGATCAACCAAGCCCCCACAATGCGGCTCAGAAAATGGTCTCAACCCGGAAGTACCAAAAATTGCAGTTCCACCCTCATCCACTAGGGGGTGGTGTCAGAAGCGAGCAAATCCTCATCGACTCCCATGTTAAAAATACCAATTTCACAGCAGAAACAAACATGTTTACAGCCTGGTACCAGAACATGTTTTTTGTCTAAATTATCTAGCTTACACTCATAACAACTCTGAGGGGGGGTGAATTTTTTTCTCACTCTTCTGTTTAAGTGTATTAAAAGCCTAAAATTCTGTATAATTAATGAGCATTAGACCCACGTGACCACAGAGCTAGCTCCGTGGAAAGGCCTCAGTAGCGCCTCGGTCTGGCCTGGAAACTGTTTCGGGATTTTGAGTCTCTCTGTTTGTGTATTCTGTTTTGGATATTATTGGTGCAATTGTTGGACAAAATGACTTGCTGTGGCATTAATTGCATTAATAGAGCGTCCAAGGAGTCTCCAATTAATTTTTTTCGGTAAGTTAAATTATATGTATGTATTTTAGGTCACTGCCGCCTTTAAACTACCTGAGTTTATCGAAGTAGTTAGCTAACTATCATTTTAACATGTAGCATGTACTGTTTAACCATGAAATTTAGATGTAAAATACGGTAAAATAATTAATAGGGCATATGTCGATGGGTAAAAGGGTAAAACCCAGTGCATTTAACATAAAAATGGGTTGAAATATGACGGAGATCTTGGAGGGACACTGCTGTGTTCCATTCTTCCACCCGGTTCTCCCCGGTGGTCAGCCCGGTGCATGTCTGACCGATGCGGCGCCTACTAGCTGCTGCGCGAGCTGACCGCTCGTGGAGCTCTCGGACGGGGCTGACCGCTCGTGGAGTTCTCGGATTCGTAGAGAGACCTGACCGCAGAAATACTGCAGCTCAATTCCCTACCTAAATGCAAAGTTTGAGAAACGTGGTTCACTTAGGTCTGCACTGCCTTCGGGCTAATTTGTCAAGTTCACAAAATGTGGAACGGGATGTAAGGTTAGAATCAGCGGCGAATCGGAACATATCTCGATGCCCTGGCCGACGAAACGGTCCACATGACTATTACTGTCAGGCTCTGAGAAAATTCGGGTTGTTGTTGTGTCAGTCGATTCTGCAACAGTGACTCTAACTAACGCAGTACTAGTTGACAGACATCATTACAGCGTGAAATCCAGCACAGCGTGACCCGGTTCTGTAAGGAATTCTGTTCAGGAGGTCGCATTTCAGGCTCTCCACATCATATGTGTCTGACTTTTACGTTAGAATAACGATCACACACTAGGAATGTTAAAAAGCGCCTATATCAGACAGTTTCTTTTGTATATTATCTGACTCTATAAACTCCAACAACAATGTGCTTCTATTTTTTTCAGGCTAAATCTACCCAAGACATTGGCTGTCAGACTGATTTAGTAGTCTGCAAGAATGCGTTTGTCCAGGCTGACATGAAGCCTTACTCGTAGCAAAGGTGAATTATTTTTAATAATCGTCTAAGTAAACATTTTATTATTACCTTCTAGTTTTAATTTGTTTTGCAGATTATTGTTACATGTGATTTTATGCTCTTTTTCATTTATAAATGTGCTGTTTCTTAGTTTTTTATGTAGCCACCCAGTTTAGAGCTCCCAGCTGCTGTGTGTGTTGTGACACAGGGACCATGATGGAAATTCATCTTCCAGAAAGTCTGGCTCATCATTTAGCCAGATTTCTAAGGTACAGGCCAAAAATGTTTAGGTTAGTTTTGATAAGGTCTGTGCATCTCTTATTTCATGACGTAACTTTTCATATTTTAGTTCCTGGGTGCCTTCAATGTGCCGGGACTGTCCAAGCAGACATTCTTTCGACATCAGGCAAAGCTGTTAATTCCAACGGTGAGCTGGCAGTGGCAGCTAGAGCAAGCTGATATCATCCAGGAGGCTACTGAATCTGGACCTGTGACTCTTGGTGGTGACATGCGAGCTGATTCACCTGGTGAATACGTTTAAATTTATTTATTTGATTCCTTTGCTATCAAATGTAAATTCAGTAATAACTTGCATTTCTGAAGGACACTCAGCCAAAAATGGCAGCTACACCATGATGGATCTCAAAAGAAACAAAGTTATTGATATCCAACTTGTACAGGTACAACATTCCCTGATGATTCCAATACATTTCATGGTTAATTATTCACAGATCAATGGAGAATTGTGTTTATTTTCAGAGCAATGAAGTTGGAAATAGTGTGCAAATGGAGAAGGAGGTATTTGTGCGAAGTCTGAGCACACTTTTGGAGAGGGGGGTCGATGTGCATCAAGTTGTGACTGACCGCCACACAGGAGTGCAGAAGTATTTGCGGGAGGAAAAAAAGGAAATCAGTCACTACTTTGACCCCTGGCACATGGGAAAAGGTAATCTTTGGGGATGTATATAGTGAATATTACAGGATTTTTTTTCTATTTTAAATGTGGGTTTATTTGGCTCTCCATGAATTGGTAAGAAAATCGAGGAGCTGGGGAAGAGAAAGACGACCCAGGATGTGAGACTGTGGAAGCAAAGTGTGGTGAACCACCTCTACTGGTCAGCATCCCTCTTTATTCCAAATTGGTTCAGCATTTACATGCTAATGTGGCAATATGTCACAGAGTGGTAATGTTGTTCTTATGTTTAATGTTCTTTTGTTATGTTTTATATTACATGTTTTCTAATTGATTAGGTGCTTTTAGGCTGATTTTTAACTGTTTGGGTGTTTTTAGTGATTGCCTTTAATACACTTAAACAGAAGAGTGAGAAAAAAATTCACCCCCCTCAGAGTTGTCATGAGTGTAAACTAGATCATTTAAACCAAAAACATGTTTTGGTACCAGGCTGTAAACATGTTTATTTCTGCTGTGAAATTGGTATTTTTAACATGGGAGTCAATGAGGATTTGCTCACTTCTGACACCAGCCCCTAGTGGATGAGGGTGGAACTGCATTTTTTGGTACTTCCGGGTTTGGTTCAGTTTTTGAGCCACATTGTGGGGGCCTGGTTCTGAGGTGTAAACATGGATTGCTGTAAAGCGTCAAAGGAAGGCTTGAGTTATAAATACGGTATTCTGCCCACAAAGGGTGGAGAAGGCTGAGAGATTTATTCACCCTGTCAAGCAGGGGTGGGCAATCCTGGTCCTCGAGGGCCGCTATCCAACATGTTTTATTTGTATCTCAGACTAAACACACCTGGTTTAAATCTGTTGGTGATTAACAGGCTTCTGCAGAGCTCGATGAGCAGCTTAACAGGTGATTTAACTAGGAATCAGGTGTGTTGGAGCAGGAAAACCACTAAAACATGCTATACAGCGGCCCTTGAGGACCAGGATTCCCCACCGCTGCTGTAAAGGGTCACTTCAGATCCTGCTGATGATTTAAATTCTGACAAAGTTACGTAGTGTGTCTTTAAAGTTGAACTGTTTCTCATTTACAGATTTTAAATGTTGTTTATTTGAAGGTTAAAGCTGTTCAAGTGGATAAAAAGTAACTGCTGCTGCTATGAAATGCAGCTGTGCCAGAAAGTCCCGAAGGGCCGACTAATGGGCGCCGTTTGGGGAAACACAAACAAAGTTTGTGCTTCATGGAAGTACAAACCGTGGAGTGTAAACAGGAGGAGACAAAAGCAGCCTTCTGCTGCAGCCTGAAACCAGCAGCCTCAGCCGTGGCGGACACGCAGCTCCCCGTCACACGAAGCCGCGCTCTGGCATCCGTGCGCAGGAATGACGGCACGCCGCTCGGCTCCTCTTACACCTCGCTTGTGTTTACGAGTTTGGTTTGCGCCGAGTCCCAATAAACTTTACAGGAAGGTGATACCTGCCTTTTTGGGGCTCCGGTTCCCCTGGGCGCGGTTCCAAAACAGCACAAACAGAGCAAAATTAAAAAGAATAACAAAAATCCCATGCCAGCGGGGCAGCTTAAGAAAAATGTCATATCTTCCCCTGAAGACAGAGGAGATGTGTTTATTGGGTAACTTTGTGAAAGTCATAGCAGCCCAAGTAGAAAGGTTAGCGCCGAGGTTAGTTTGTACGTGGGAGTCTTCGCGGCAGGCTGCACGCCTGGGATGAGCTTCCAGAGCCTACAGAGTGGAATCAGGCGAGTAATCTTTGCTTTTCATCACTTTTTTCTATTTTACCTACCCTCCTTTGCTCCGCTCGTCTCCCTTCCAGTTTCTGCCTCCCCTTCTTTCACCTTTTTTTTTCTCTCAAGGGATAGAAAACAATCTGTTAGGTGGCTGCAAGGCCCCACAACTTCTGATTGTGCTCAGCATGCTTCAGTGCTTATGCATTGCTGGTGTGTCCTTGTAAAGTTGTAATCTAAGTTTTAATCTCTAATACAGGACTTTTTTTATACTCTACGCACCACAGAGAGGCGTTACAGAGCTGGAAAATGGCAACACTGCAATAATAATAATAAAAATAATAATTAAAATAAATAAATTCATAAATAAGAGCTGCAGGTTTTGCAGAATTAAAAACTTCCTGGTCTTTCAGCGTCCCATGGTTTCTCCTAAAGACTATTACGCTCAGAGCCAACAAAGATCACTCGATTGCAGTGCTGACCATTATCATTTATCTAAGTCACGGGAGAATTATACATCTTCACATGCTAAGCCTGTTGCTAACTCTGCGGAGTAATGAGTTGGAGAGGGCAGCAGTTCCTGCTAATGTCTATGGTCCTGTCATTAGTATTTCTTAGACACCCAGCGTGCATTATCAAACCCATTTAAAAGTTTCTGGGTAAGGAGGGAAAAAAGGAAGAAAGTTTAGTAATCCACTCAGATGAACATTAGCACGCTGATGCTGCTTTAGGATTTTTTGTTTAGATGATGCTGAGCATCTGCTGCTGTTCTGCTTACGAGATCCCTCTCTCCGCTGCAATTAAGACTTCTCATTAGATAAAACACACGCTACTGACTAGCTTCCTGCTAACATCTGCTGCCTTAACAAAGCCTGGCTGGCTGTTAGGAGGTCGATGGGAGCTTCAACAGCCAGTCCTGGAGGTTTGAGCCCTTTTTGGTTCAATCGCGAAGCTACCAACTCAGAGAGCTCCCGTCTGAGCAGCATCCAACATTCAAAGCCTTCTTATAAATAAAAGTAGTTTATTAATTAGAAAAACTTTAACCTGATTCCTGAGAGGGACTGAGGGCATTCTGTGTGAAATTAGCATGTTTTTTTATGCCTGAATGTGTTTTTTTCCCTGCAGCTTTTGATTCGTCTTGTGGTCCAAACACATGCATGTTTAATTATTTAATGACTAACTTCTGAGTATGAATTATTTCCTTTTTGCATTAATCTTTGGCTGCTAACTCTTGCCATGCCATTTCAAATGAATTAACACAACTGAGTGATATATTAGCAATTACTGGTGGTCAGAGGAGCAAATTTTTTACACCTAAAATCAACAAGCGATGCTGGAAATTCTTAATTTTTAAAAAGGAGAAGAAATAAACAACACTCTTTTAGTTAGAGGGCAACAAAATCCTATAGTTTTTCAGTAAATCAACATGAGCGTGATCTTCTGTGACCACAAAAGCCTCTGATGAACAGAAACGGAAGAGTTGTGAGTCTTTAGAAAAAGATTTCTGTGACTTTTTTTTCTAAAAAGCTCCTTGAAAAGCCTCAGTTTGGCTATACAGAGATCCCCTCTGACAGCACTGATACGCTAACAGCTTTGGTTTTGATTTGAAATAAGGCCTAAATTAGTTGGCAGCCATGCTGGATTAATGTTAGAGAAACATGGTTAAAAACACACTTTATTTCTGAAAATTGTGCTGGAATTTGCCTGGAAAAGAAAATCGTGACAATTTAAAGGTTATAGAATAACATTTGGTAACACTTTACAACAAGGGCCCCTTTATAAACATTACTTTGTGCATTATTAATTATTAATAAACAAAGCTTATTAATGTTCTTGATAATGTATTAAGTGTCCTTAAGGCAGGAGTGGGGGATGTATGTTAACATTAATTGTTAACAGTTGTTAATACTGCATTTAATAGTTTATTAATGCTTAATAATGCACTAAGTAACATCAATAAATGGACCCTTATTTTAAAGTGTTTTCCAACATTTATATGGACTAATCGGAGACATCACATCCAAGGAAGACGCCAAATTCCAACATTTTCCTAAACCCTTCGCACATTCCTGATGTCACACATATTCTGGTATTTATTTATTAGTAATTTGTATATAAAAAGCATTTTGCTGTAGATATTTTTGCCTTTGTGAAGACACTGACATTGATTCGAAAATAACATTAAAAACACCCCAAAGCTGTGAAACGCTAAGCCACAGGTTCAGCCTGAGCGAACAGCTGATACAGGAGAAAAAAAAGCTAAAAATATTAAAGGCTGCCTTAGAAATAATTTGGATTAAAGAGTGACAAACCATTTCTGACTCAAGGATACGACCTTGTCGTCACCTGTTGGCTTTAATGATGCTTTGCATTTTTATTACTGTAAGGGCGATGCAAGTTTCACACAGGCTAAAATCTCTTAGAAAATGCCAATGTGGAGAGAAATTGAGCTTACATCTGACTTTAGCCAGAAAACTCACCTCCATCTATTCAGAGGGTTGATTTTCTGATCGTATACACGTTCTCCTGCAGTCTGTGTTTAATGGACAAAAATGCAGAAACATAAAAGAAGGGATTATCCATCAGTGATCTTCAGCTCTGATATGACAGCTATTCCCAAAATATGAGATTAAGTAAAATAGTCCATTTAATGCCCAAACAGAGATTTCCCCCCTTAGTTCATCTAAAGAAAACTTATTTAGAGCAGTAACTTTTACATGATGTTTTAAAAAGACATCACTTACCATTTCTGATTAGACAGAGAAAAAAAAAGTTTTTTATGAGATTTATGTGAATATTATGAGGAATCTGGGGAGAAAATAAAGATAATTTTTAGAATAAAGTCAGGATTCTCAAATTTTTCTGAGATTAAAGTGTTGGCAGAATTCTTTGGACAAAATCCTTTTTTGGGTTTTCAAATCAAGAAGAAAACTATAAAATCACACTCTTTACAAATGCTGTCCTTCACCTTCCACACGGAGCAGAAATTGAGCTTGTAAAAACAAGCTAGCGAGTGTAAACACATGTTGCACATGTGATGTCACTGCATTTTTGTCCAGGGCAGTGACGTTACAAAAACAAAACAAAACATTTTTTATTAAAACTTTTTTCTTTTTAGTGTCCAGTTGTGGCAGTTAAACGTAATATTTAAAGGGACTTTACGGAGTTTTGAATTTTTATGCTCGTGATTGCCCCCTCAGGCCAAAAGGGTAATGGCAGCTTCAATAGTAGGCTCGTGACGTGCACACTTAATTAATTAAATAATTTGGTTCTGTACCATTCTCTTCAGCACAGCCGACAAAGGTTTATGATGGGTCAGTCCTCCTGCATGCTCAGATCATTCCCTTCCCTTGCTTGAAAAATTGTTCCAAAATGAAAGTTGAACCCACATCTTTTTTATCTGTGAATTCAATGCCGTTCGGCGAGTCTCAAATAAAAATTTGGGCATCTTACTGTAAAAAAAATATACCATTAATGTAAAAAAGAAACTCTAAATAAACAATTTTCATATCCAGAATCAAACCCAGGTCTTCTGCATGAGAGTCCGATGTCTTACTAGGTGAGCTAAAGTGCAAGTGACATCTTTTGTATCTGTAACTTTTATATCCTTGATGACAGCTGAAACAACGTTCAAAGAACAGTTCGGAGGGAAAATGGCTATTTTGTTGCTAATTTGCAGGAAATATCTAGAAGAAAGTTCTACAGAAAGTAGCTAAGGGTCCTCAGAAATGTAGCTAGGTTTGTCACTAGGCGTTAGGAACAGCGACAGAGTGGTACTGCCTCTCTCTCGGCTGCCAAAGCTATGGATAGCAAATGCTACGGGCTATGCCTGAGCGTGAACGCGCATGAAGCAGCCTGCTCGACCCGAGCATCTCTCTTTTTCTGTGATTTTACAGAAAAACAGGCAATCACAGTAAAAATGCCAGGGCTCATTCTACAGGACCAGGGCGTTGCAGGAGAATGTATGAAGAAGACATTTATTATTTCTATGTTTTGACTGTCAAACTTCCATAATGCCCATTTAAAAGAAAAAGTGCACTTTTTATTATACCTATATGTAAAGAGATGAGTTAGTTTTTTTTATTAGGTCTGTATATGGTTATTAATGGCCGTTGTGGAAGGTCCAAAGAGAACCCAGTAGACCCCTGACCTGGCTGATGATAGGAGCTAGGAAAGCAGATAAGCAATATGTTTGTGTTTTTCACCCCAACTTTTTAAATCTTTTATTCAAGAGCTACAATTTTGCTTGCTAAAAGACCTCCGGGATGAATGAATGCAGCTGTCGAAGACGTGAATAAAAACCTCTGAGAAAAGTTGGAGAAATGCGGAACAGGTGGACAAACTTTGTGAACACTATAAGAGGTGAGATGTGGGTGAGACAGCGCTAGTTAAATAAGAGGGGGAGAAAAGGATGGATGTGGGAGCGGAGGGAAGCTGGAGGAGGTGGGAGGGACAGGTTGAGGAGAGGATGGAGGTGAAGTTCCTGCGCCCCCTTTAGCGTGGCGCCTTGGCTGCATCCTGCTCTGCGATTATGCTGGCGCTCTGTCAGACTGGGTTCTCCGTCGAGCTTTATCTTGAAATCCCAGTGATTAATGAAGGCGACGCCACGTTCTGCATGGAGTAGGTGGACGAGGAACGATCAATCCTAATGAGCTATCTGTTGTCTCTGTATTAACTGAGAGGACGGAGGGGGGTGCACCTCTCTGGTAAAATACGATAATGAGGGTGAGATAGAAGCAGAGCGGCTTTCCTTCCTGCTGCTGCAGCTTGCCCTTCTCTTCCTTTATCCCCCTCTCTCTCTGTTGGACATCACCAGGAACGTCACCCTAAACAAAGTTAAAGAGACAATGTCGGGTTGCTTCTGGGCACTGGAGCGCACCTCGCACCTGCCATCCTAAAATGAGACGTTCCAGCCAATGTCAGTAACAATCCACGTGGACTCACAGGCCAAGGTTACCCCGCCACAGCGTTGCGTGGATTAATTTAAGAGAATTACCTGCACGTTCCAAAGTAATAGGAATAAATTTCAACCTTATTAATAATTTTCCACTTTTCCCAGAAGGTTGTGAATTACATTCCAGTTTCCACTGGAGCTATCTCAAATTAAGAGAGGGGAAAGAGGTGGAGGAAGGAAAACATTTCACATCAGTGCATTTCATATCCAAAGCTAAGCCTGTTTTGGATTCATAATAACCCCAGTTCTGCTTTAGCTAATCCTGATGTGGATAGCTTTAAGATAATCGCCCAGCACAACACCGCAGTGATTCTAATTAATTTGCCGCTGCTTATTCCATGCACGCTGATCTTAGTCAGCATGTTGGAAATTAAAACTGGGGTAAAAAGTGAAAAACTCGCATCTTTTGCGACACATTTAGCTGGCGTTTCTTCCCCCCTTCTTTCTTTTAACTTAAAGCGTCGCTTATTTTTGAAACTATAAATAAAATGGCAGTGAGGATGCAGTCAAGACGCTGTGCACTCCAGTCGAGCGGAGATAGAGACGGAGAGAAGGGGCAGAGGAAGGAAAGGGGAAGGTTTAACTAATGTGCTGGCTGTGATTAATGGTCTCCGTGTGGCTATCACAAACTGGCTGGGTTTTTAATAACTGGCCTGTCACGCTAAGAGTGCGTTCTAGTGGTTAAATAAAAATAAATATTTATACATCACTATCAATACAGCTTAAAGATTTAGGTCCACTTCTGCAGCTTCTACTAACGGACGGGGAATGGAAGCAATGTTCAATGTCTGCATCACCAACTTTAACAAAAACATTAGATAAGGAGGATAGCACATTTCTCTATAGATAAAATACTTTTACTTTTATTAAAGGTTCATTTTATCCAAAGTGTGTTTCTGTGTAGGAGTTATAAATAACCATCTAACCTGTAGATTTCTGAGTGGCCTCTGTTTTGGACTAACTGAGTTTAGGTCTGGCGATGTGACGACTAGTCGGAGTATTTTCATCCACGTGGGGCCAAGTGCTCCCATAGCCAGGTGTAAGACCGAATATCCTAGGGAACCCCGTCACCTCGTTTTCAGTGAAAACTCCAGTGCATTTTGAAGCACGTTCACAGGCATGCCAAACCTGTAGGTGGCAGTATTTCACGAAATCTTTGAGGTCTTTGCCAAAACACAATCCTTGGATATGGAATAACTAGGTGGTGCTCGAAACTATCGTGAAAGTTTTTCTTCGTTTATGGGCCTCTACATGGAGTGGTAACCGACTTTGTAAAAATAAGCTAAACTTCGAGGTCGCTCATTTACATCCACAAGAAAATGCTGACAACATGAAATTCACCTAAATAATTTCCTCTTTGGTGAATTTTTGAAAAAAAAAAGTTTCTGGCGCAGTTTATTTCCTCTTTGGTGTGGATTACGAGCCAATCAATAGAAAATGAACAGAGTTGTGTGGAGCAGGTAGGTGCTCTGAAGAGGGCGCTTTACCCGCTTTACATGTGTCAGCTTTTGTGCTAGCAGTTAGCATTTTCAGTTTAGTGATCAAGAAGAAGAAAAAGCTTTTTGCTTGTTTTGTTGGCATCATGGCAGAGCCTGGAAGTAAAAAGAAAAGAGAGTAATATCTATGGAGGTGACTGCTAAAACCAGAGAAAACATCGGCGCAGCCTACACTAGTTGGAGGGAGCTAAAGGAGGCTACAAAATCACAGACTGGGTGACCTGGCTTTGTTGCTACTGGACTTGTAAGTAATACTAGATTTGTTTATCAGTGTGGAACCTTTTACTTTGTGTATTTTCTTTAGTATTAGTTGTCTCATGTTAGTGATAGCTTGTTGTTAGCACTTGCTACGGCCGGCTGCAGCAGGGTTGTTTACTGCAGTTGTAATTTCACTTTCAACCAGTAGGGTGCAGGAGCAGGAAACTGCTCTGTGTTACTAGGGCTGTTACGGTAATCGCAAAATGAAATATCGCGATATTACGAAACACACCTCGCTGCATGACGGGCCACCGCTATTACCGCACTTGGTTGGACTCGACGACGCATGTTGAGGAGGATGGCTGCACTGATATCAAAACGAAATGTTACTCCGCCCCACTGGGAGCACTTCGGCTTTCAGTGCGTCAGCTGCAGCCCAGCCAGTGTCCTTGGCGGAGACAGTGCTGCCTCCAGCGACCCCCCCCCCCCCCCCCCCCAAAAAAAAACGCTCAGAGACCTGCTCAAGTTACGGACAAGCACTGCTCCTGCAACTGTCCCGAAGAGAGTTAGAGCCGAGCTGGAGCTCACTCGCGACCTGCAGGAGGAATCCGTTGACCCTAATGAAAGTCCCCTTGACATGGTGGCATAACAACCAGGAGAGATTTCCTTTGCTCTGCATGTGAATTTGTGCAATGAGCGCACCATCTGAGAGGGTTTTCAGCGTCGCTGGAAATGCGGTCAACCCTCTCAGATCCTCTCTCAAACCACATAAGGTCAACATGCTGGTTTTCCTTGGGCGTAACAAGGACATGACCGAGCTATAAATCACCGTTATTTGTGTGTGTGAAAGTGAAAGGATAGTGCCCGCCCGTGCACGGTACATCTCATGTTGTCAGGGTTCCCACTCTTTTCTTGAAATAATTTTCCAGGACTTTTCCAGGACATTTTCAAGACTTTTTCAGTGTACAAGTCAAGTTATCATAACTGCGGTTTGCCGATATCCCGATATATTTAGAAACAGATATGATATTGTACCTACCCACACCGTTATTTTGACAATATAGTTGTGGAAAGATTTTTGTCTTTCACAAGCCCACCTGCTTTCCTCTACTTACAATGCAACACAACTAAAACAGAAGTTATTCTCTACTTTAGTTCATACCAGAGGTGTGACATTGTGGCATCATCAAGTCATCTCCATGTCCTGTTTTTGTTCTGCTCAGCAACTGAACCAGGTTAATCCACTGTGCTGAATGAAATCGTCGTCATCTTCCTCCGCTTATCCGGGTCTGGGTCGCGGGGGCAGCATCCCAAATAGGGAGCTCCAGACCGCCCTCTCCCCAGCCACCTCCACCAGGACCCCAAGGCGTTCCCGGACCAGATTGGAGATGCAACCTCTCCAACGTGTCCTGGGTCGACCCGGGGGCCTCCTGCCGGCAGGACATGCCCGAAACACCTCCCCAGGGAGGCGTCCAGGGGGCATCCTGACCAGATGCCCAAACCACCTCAACTGACTCCTTTCGATCTGGAGGAGCAGCGGTTCTACTCAGAGTCCCTCCCGAATGTCCGAGCTCCTCACCCTATCTCTAAGGCTGAGCCCGGCCACCCTATGGAGGAAACTCATTTCGGTCGCTTGTATCCGCAATCTCGTTCTTTTGGTCATTACCCAAAGCTCATGACCATAGGTGAGGATTGGGACGTAGATTGACCAGTAAATCGAGAGCCTGGCTTTCTGGCTCAGCTCCCTCTTCACCACGACAGATCGGCTCGACGTCCGCAGCACTGCAGACGCCGAACCAACCCGCCTGTCGATCTCCCGATCCCTCCTACCCTCACTCGTGAACAAAACCCTGAAATACTTAAACTCCTCCACTTGAGGTAGGACCTCTCTCCCGACCCAGAGTTGGCAAGCCATCCTTTGCCGGTCGAGAACCATGGTCTCAGATTTGGAGGTGCTGATCCTCATCCCAGCCGCTTCACACTCGGCCGCGAACCTACCCAGCAAGAGCTGAAGGTCAGAGCTGGATGAAGCTCGAAGGACCACATCATCCACAAAAAGCAAAGACAAAATTCTCCTGCCATCAAACTCGACACACTCCACACCACGGCTGCGCCTAGAAATTCTGTCCATAAAGGTAATGAACAGAACCAGTGACAAAGGGCAGCCCTGGCGGAGTCCAACCCTCATCGGGAACAGGTCCAACTTACTACCGGCTATGCGGACCAAACTCACGCTCCTCTGGTAAAGGGACTGAATGGTCCTTAACAGAAAGCCACCCACCTCATACTCCTGGAGCGTCCCCCACAGAGTGCCCCTGGGGACACAGTCATAAACCTTCTCCAAATCCACAAAACACATGTGGATTGGTTGGGCAAACTCCCATGCCCCTCCATCACTCTTGCAAGGGTATAGAGCTGGTCCACAGTTCCACGGCCAGGACGAAAACCACATTGCTCCTCCTCAATCTGAGATTCGACTATCAATCGGACCCTCCTCTCCAGTACTTTTCCAGGGAGGCTGAGGAGTGTGATCCCCCTATAGTTGGAACACACCCTCTGGTCACCCTTCTAAAAGATGGGGGCCACCACCCCAGTCTGCCACTCCACAGGAACTGCCCCCGATGACCACGCAATGTTGCAGAGACATGTCAACCATGACAGTCCTACAACATCCATAGCCTTGAGATACCCAGGATGAATCTCATCCACCCCTGGGGCTCTGCCGCTGTGTAGTTGTTTGACTACCTCAGCAACTTCTGCCCCCAAGATTGGACAGTCCATCCCCATGTCTCCTGGCTCTGGTTCCTCCTCGGAATGCGCGTAGGTGGGATTGAGGAGCTCCTCAAAGTATTCCTTCCACCGTCCGACCATAGCCCCAGTTGATGTCAGCAGCTCCCCATCCCCACTGTAAACAGTGTGAGCGAGTTGCTGTCTTCCTCTCCTGAGGCGTCGGACAGTTTGCCAGAACCTCTTTGGAGCCGATCGATAGTCTTTCTCCATGGCCTGACCAAACTCCTCCCACGCCCGAGATTTAGCCTTGGCAAATGCCACTGCTGCACCCCGCTTGGATATCCGGTACCTGTCTGCTGCCTCCGGAGACCCACAGACCAGCCACGCCTTGTAGGCCTCCTTCTTCAGCCTGACGGCTCCCCGAACCTCTGGTGTCCACCAGCGGGTACGGGGGTTACCACCACAACTGGCACAGGCCACCTTGCGACCACAGCTAGCAACAGCCGCCTCAACAATCGCAGAGTTGAAGAAGGCCCGCTCGGAGTCAATGTCCCCCACTGCTCTCGGGACACGGTCAAAGCTCTGCCGGAGGTGGGAGTTGAAGACCGTCTTGACAGGGTCTTCTGCCATGCGTTCCCAGCAGACCCTCACTATGCGTTTGGGTCTGCCAGGTCTACGCAGCATCTTCCCCTGCCATCTGATCCAACTCACCACCAGGTGGTGATCAGTTGACAGCTCCGCTCCTCTCTTCACTCGGGTATCCAAAACATACGGCCGTAGGTCAGATGATAAGACTACAAAGTCTATCATCGACTTGCGACCTAGGCTGCCCTGGTACCAAGTGTACCGATGGGCATCCTTATGTTCGAACATGGTGTTCATTATGGCCAAACTGCGGCTTGCACAGAAGTCCAATAATGAAACACCACTCGAGTTCAGATTAGGCGGGCCGTCCCTCCCAATCACACCCCTCCAGGTCATGCTGTCATTGCCCAGGTGAGCATTGAAGTCCCCCAGCAGGACAATGGAGTCCCCTGATGGAGCACTATCTAGCACTCGTCCCAGGGATTTCAAAAAGGGTGGGTACTCTAACTGGTATTTAGCCCATAAGCGCAAACTACAGTCAGGACCCGTTCCCCGACCCGAAGGCACAGGGAAGCTACCCTCTCGTCCACTGGGGTAAACCCCAACACACAGGCAGAGAGTCTTGGGGCTAGCAAAAAGCCAGTTTTGAAAAGTTTTGAATTGGCACCGTCTTCCTGACATCACTCACTCCTGCCTATAAAGGACACAAAGACATATTTTGAAAGATTGTTACTGTTTATACAATAAATTAGGCCTACTTTTCAAACCTTAGCTCTTTCATATCTTTCATATTCTATGTATTATACTTACTGTACACACCACATTACACTTTACTGCTTATTCCACATAGTTGGATGTTAAACTGCATTTTGTTGTTCCAGTATTGGTCATTTTAGGTTAGTCCAGTCATCCAGAAACAAGATTCAGGATAGATGACTAGGCTAATATCTCCCGCTAACACCACAGACATATTGGACCTGAAAAATATTTTTTTCTACCTCAGAGATAAGTACTTGTAGTTGTTCGCTACCATTTTAGTCTGGACTGTACGTAACATTACTATGATAAATATATAGTTACCACTTAAAACCATTCTAGTTATTAATTTAGCCATGTTGAATTCAATTTAATTACGTTAACAACTTTGTTCAATGACCATGCCAGTCCAGTTCTCACTGCCACCTGGCTGCGGTCTGTGTAGCTAGCTAAAAACAGTATGAACAGCTGAGGCTCTGTCCTCTGAGCACATACTTAGTATTTTGATAGAATCAAATTCATGACATTTTTATCATTCACATATTTTTGTTTCTGCAGTTGGACGATAGAACAAGTATGAATTACTGAGTGGAGCGCGGGTCCGGTAGACTACCTGCTTTCCGTTGCTATCCCGAAGCTCTCCTCATGTTCACTCGTCTCATCGCATGAGTGAAAAAAAACAAAAGCTCTCCACTGCTCCTTTGTCACTCAACAGAGAGAAGGAGAAAAACCTCTCGCTCTATAAACTGCGATAACCAGGGGCGGATCTAGAAAATTATTTATGGGGTGGCAGAAGAGGGGCAAACATTTTTCTGGGGTGGCAATACATACATACTCACACAGAGATTACATATATATATATATATATATATATATATATATATATATATATATATATATATATATATATATATATATATATATATATATATATATATATATATATATATGAGCTGAACCAAGGTAAATCTAATTGCACTGTGTGTAATGAAATATTTCACTGCAACGAGATATTGTACTTTGGTTTTATTGTTCACTCAGAAACATGTTTTCTTTTATCTTTTCCCAGTATTTACATATTCCTTTGTTTTGGGTGCTCATTTAATAAGCTTAAAGGCCCATCACAAAAATAAAACATATTATAAAATTATGTCATTCCTACAACAGCTGAATGCGACGGTTTCCATGTTGCTCAGCAAAACACTTTACAAATTCATCAAGATCCAAAGATTTTGCCCGTTTTGATTCAATGCTGAGTACAGCCAAGCTTGATAGTCTTTTCTCTGTCATAGCAGACCGCAAATAGGTCTTTATGAGCCTGAGAGTTGAAAAACATTGTTCACAGGATGCACTGCTTACTGGTAAAACAACAGCTACTTAACACAACCTGAACAATTCATGAAAAACATCCTGATAAGGGTCTAAAAACTGAGTCATCTCCATCAGAGTGGTAGGACTCTCCTTTCCCCCTTTTTTTCTCTGCAACACTCTTCTCATCTGATGTAACTCATGTTTGAGATCCTCAGTGTTGGAATCATAAGCTTCAGCCAACAGAAGAACCGTCTCCTCTCTCAAAAATGTCTGACTTGATGGATTTAGTGCCTGCACACCTTGCATTATGTTACAGTTTGTGTTAGAAAACCTTCTTCCTATTTCTCCAATCATGTTATCCAGAACTGGATAGTACACAGAGAAGCAAAAAGTGTGTTTGTTATCTGGAACTTCATGCTGTCCTAAGGTGAAGGCAACGAAACTGCCCTGAAGCACCTTTGATATGACTCTTGGCCTCTTTGGTTTGTGCTGAGTTGTCTCAATGCTGCTTCGTGTGCATAACTCAAGTGTTTCACTCCACATTTCCTCAAACGAGTCATGACTACGGTACTGGATCAGTGTCTCTTTAAGTGATTCAACAAGCTCAACAACCTTGGAATAATCCACCGTTTTAGACTGGAGCAGGTCTGATAAATATTTGGAGTCACTGAGAACCTTTCGAAATAGAACAAGACATCTGGCAAAATTTAGATCAATCTGAGCCAATATCCCTCTTGCTTCAACAGCTCTTTGTGGATGTTTCTCAGATGCAATCTCTTCAAGCACCTGTACAATTGCAGGCAACCTGTCCATAACATTGCGACATGCTATGTGCCTACAAGCCCAGCGTGTATCACTTAGCTGTTGAAGCTCTCGTGGTGCACCATCAAACATCTCCCGCTGCACTTCCAGCCATCTGTTATGTACATACGAGCCAGATATGAATGTGTACATTCGTTCCAACAAGGAGAAGAAGTTTCCTGCATCTGCCACACTTTTTACAGCGTCTACAATGACCAAGTTTAAGCAATGTGCGCTGCAGTGAACATAAAAGGCATGTTTAGCCACTTCTTTTATTTTAGTTTGGACACCTGCATGTGCCCCACGCATAACTGCTGCACCATCATAGCCTTGACCTACGAGGTTGTCCTTGTACTCTAGGCCATGCTTCTCAAGAAAGTTTATGATCTTGTCACTTAAGGCAGCAGCATCCATCTCTTCTGCCTCTTCAAACTCAAGAAAACTCTCATGAACCACACCACTGTAATAGTATCTCAGAACAAATGAAATTTGTTCTTTTTTTGAACATCTCTAGTTTCATCCACAATCACTGAAAACTGCTTGCTCTTTTTAACCTCTTGAATGATTTCCTTTTTAATCATTCCAGCTAGGCATTCAAGTATTTCATTTTGGATTGTTTTACTAGTGTACTTGGCATTTTTCGCTTGTTGTTCAAGTCTTTTTTTAATGACAGGATTATGGTTACTTAGCAAATCTAACATAGATAGAAAAATCCCTTTTTTCTCAGAATCTGAAGTCTCCCTGTGACTCCGCTGGGCGACATTTTCTGTTGCAGTTAGAACAAGGATCTCAGCCAGTGTTTTAATGTAATACTGATTTTCAGTCACCTGTTTCTTATTTTCCTCATCCATTATTGCAAATAATGAAGCATTTTTGTCCATAGTTTTTTTTGTTCTCTGTCCATGCAAACATTGCATTTACATGGCTTTCTGATCTTGCATGAGAACAGAAACCGCTGTCTTTCATTTTTGCCTTTTTCCAATTCTGATAACCCCCAAGGGAGGTGAAAACAGTCCTTGGAGCATCAGGGAGGGAAAAATGCCTACAGGCAAAACAGTACGATGAATTGTTCAACTGTGAGTACTCCAGCCATGGATGGGATTTGTACCAGTCACTGTGAAAGCTTCTCCTGGCTCCTCCTTGAAATGTCTTAGGAAAACTCTGGAGCTTTGGTTGTGCCGGTCCCTCACACCAGGACTTGGATATGTCTGAAAGAGAAGAGGTGAAAAGAAATTGTTTTTACGAGATTAATCAGACTGAGTTAACACACACAGCATAAAATATATGTTTTTGGGTAACTTTCTTTCCCCTTTACACAAAAATGTTTTTCATAGAAAGCAAACATAATGAGGATGAATAAAAACATTCATCTTAAGTTTAAATGTACTGCCTAGAAAAATATTCATTTTGTTTTTAATATTTTGATTCAGATGTTGTATGCAGTGATATATCCATACCGTGTGGACCAGCTCGACTGGAGATGTTTGGTGATGTTTCAGACTCTGTGTTTCCACTATCTGAGCCCTGCATACCGTCTCGTCTTTCTCCCTCCTCATCTTGGTGGTGATCCTCTCCCTTCTCCATCACTTCACCGCTGTGCCCTTCTATCATTTCCTCCTGGCCCTGATCTTGCTCTTTGTCACATTTGTGTTGCTCTTCTCTCTCTTTCCAGCTCATCTCCTCCACAACAGAGCTGGTTAGTCTCCGTTTGTCTCACCTTACTCTTTGGTGAGAAAAAGCTAGAGATACTACCTTTCCTCTTCATTTCTGAAAGATTGAAAGTCATTTACAATGTTTTCTGGACAAATATTTAATTGATATCTGCTTTTCTGCCATATACAGGCCTAAGAATCTGGCTTAAGCCTGGCGTACACTGTGCGACTTTTTCACTCGTAGCATTCAGCTCCATTTCAAACTGTACAACTTTCTAGCAAATCAAAGCTTGAGCGCCATGTTCGCACACTGCACCGTGTACGCCTGGCGTCGCTAACCTACACACAACGCGCTTTGGCGTTTTATCGTCTTAAAATCAACAGCAGCTATTATCATCAAGTCAAATAGCGTAGTTATTTAGTTCTTACCTCCTCGGTTGCCTTCTCGTCTGCGTCGGCCCGATCTCCTCTCCTCTCGCTTTCCGCCGCTGCCTTCTGCTGCTCAGAACTCGAGCGCCGATGGTGAGTGTGCTGCGTTCAATGTAATCGGACCTGTGACTTTTGCTGCATTTCAATCCATTGCATGGGCGACTTTGTGCTGTGTTCAATGTTTTTGGACATGCAACATTAACGTTTGTAATGCCACAACTATTTATTGAATTTACAGCTGCCAGCTGGGGTAGCAGCAGGGGTAGCAAGGCTTTCTTTTAGGGTGGCAACTGCCACCCTATGCCACCCTTGTAGATCCGCCCCTGGCGATAACGCAATACTCGCGAACCGAGTCGCTACTTTTGGCCCTTCTTTAGAGAAATAAATCTAGGGGTGAAAAATCTGTAAATCTAGCCAAAAAGACAGTTGGAAAAACAGAAGTGGAACTGGAACTGAAGGGAATTATGCAATCTGATTGGTTGGAAGCGTCATGTGGGGCGCTGTGCCAGCTAGATGCAGAAATTAAAGGAGAAGCGCTACAGCCCAAAATTGCCCAAAATGTTTAATCCATTTGTTTATCCACAAGGATGGAAAATTATTTTCCAGGACAACTCAAAAATTTCCACGACATTTGCAATTCCCCCCATTTTCCATGTGTTTTCCATGACTGGAAAATTGGACTATCATTTTCCAGGTTTTCCAGGTTTTCCAGGACGCGTGGGAACCCTGGTTGTATATTAGATTTTAAATAACAAAGCAAAACTGGGACTTTTTTGTTATTTCAGTTAGATGCTGCAGCCTAATTTGCATAACCAAACCTTCTCCTGAATTTTATTTTTATGTTCAGTCGGACTCCAACTGTCAGAGAAACAAGTGTTACTGTGATCTGTGCTGTTACTGCCCTTTCATCTGCATTCAATAAAGTTATGTTATAAAAGAAAACAAGACAATTTTTAACCTTTTTTAAAGTGTAAGCACCATGTTTCAAGGGAAAGAGTTTAGTAATGTAGTAATTAACAAACTTTTATTTGCTAAATAGAGAGATAAAAGTGCTGCAATAACATCACACACCACAATATTGAGCCACCCTGACTCACTGCAGGGGGAATTCCTCAACCGTGACAGCCCTATGTGTAACTTTAATATTTTCCTGCAACGTTAAACAGTACATTTGATCAACTCCAGATTGTTTTGTTCCTCTCCCACTTTGACAAAACACAAGAAAATTCTGAGACTTTTGCTTCAGTAATTTTGATTTAGACTTGATGCAAATAAAAAGAACCAAATAATAAATAAATGTGAAAATAATTGATAAATATCGTGTTAAACACTTTTTTCCACTAATGTTAGAAAAGCAAAATTCCATTCATCTAAATGTACATGTCTTGAAATGCATACTAAATAATATATCTGCTTTTCATACCCTTGCAGCATGTACCTTTCTGCTCCAGCAAATTGTGTGAAAACATTTTCACTAAGTAGATTAGCCAACCAGCTTTTATTTTGTAGTCGGTAGTTGCGATGGGTACAGAATTCGGTACTTTTTAAGGTACCGACCGAATTCCTCAGTACCAACTGAACACCGATTCACGTCATTTGAAACGGTGCCTCGTTTCGGTACCCGTCCTTCATAACGAGAACTTGCCTAGACAACTGCGCATGCGCAAGAGCGTTACGTCGGTCGCTGCGAGCGAGTTGTAAACAGAGCAGCATGGAAGAAAGAACGCACGCTAAAGCTTGGGTCCACTTCACTAAATGTGATGGGTAACGGGGTGATGATGAAACCAGCGACAACGATCTAAGTGAGACATCCTCATCTTAATCTGCTCCGGTAGGTAAATAAAATGTTCAAGATAACGTTAGCTTGATATGTTAGCTTCCGTTCCGCTAATGGTGCGTTCGCTTTCTCCTCGGAACTCCGATTTTCCGACTAGAAGAACATGAACGTGCTCTAAGGTTTGGCTTCACTTTACTAAATGCGACGGGTGACTGGGTGAAGATGAAACCAGCGACAACGATCTAAGTGTGAAGCATCATCGTTTTAATCTGCTCCAGCAGCTAAATAAACTGTTTAAGATAACATTAGCTTGATAAATTAGCTTCCATTGCTACCATTGTTATCAGCTAATGTTGCGTTCGCTTTCTCCTCGGAAATTCTAACTTCCCAGTAGAAAAAGTCAAATGAAAAAAGACGGCAAAAGGAATGAAGATACACAGTAAATTTAGTTCACAGTAAAGATGTTTGCTTCAGTTTAATTATCAGCTTATAAAACTACAAGGACGATGTTAAAATACAAACAGTTGTATGTTATTTATTGTGATATTTATCAAATATGGTTATAAATTGAGAAAAATATATATTTAATTATAAAAGAGAATTAAAATATTAAACACTCAAAAGTATCTAAAATTGGTACCGTTAAGTACCGGTATCGATTCGTAGGTACCGGGAATTAGCACCGGATCGATTCAAATGTCAAAGGTACACATCCCTAGTCGGTAGCAACGTGCAGGTAGATAATATGTGCAACCTCTTCCAGATGGAGGCGGCAAGCTGCTGTGAGTAAGGTGTTATTTGTGTAATTCAAAAAAGGCCAAATATCCCAATTAGCAACAAAATGTAACATCGAGGGGTGGATAATAGTAGGAATGCATTTTTTTGCTCTAATTTGCACAGGTGTAAATAAATAAATGGAGCCATTTCAAGAACGAGGCATCCACACTGGTCTAGCTTGAGCTCAGTCTAGCCGTTAGCTCATCAATCCTGCCAGACGTTAAAGAAAATAAATAAAACATTATTATACCTTTAACAGAGAAACACATTTAAAATGACCCAAAGTTCCTGTAGATAAATCACGTCAGCACACGAAATCTCAATGGAGGCCATTTTGCTCATTTGTTGATCTCTAACATCATCACTTTGTTGTTCACTCTGCACAAATAATGAGGCCCAATATGCAAAAGTGAGCAGGAAGGCAGCGCTACGCTCAGCCCAAAAGTAAACAAACATGAATATGTAATTAAAACCTAACAGAGGCCAAAGCATGAATGAGGCAGATAAGAGAGATGGAGCGGTCGCAGCGGAGCGAGGATGTGAGGCTGAGCCAGTCGTGCTGCAGCAAAGTCAAACTCTGATCTTAACTCAGCAAGACATCTTAATTGCATTCACTATTAGCTCCACAGCAGCGCGGTCCCCAGATGAAGGCTGATGTGAGCTGACTGGAAGATGAACTTCCCGGGCCGAAGAGGAAAAGGTAGGAGGAGGATGCTGGGTGTGTGTACGACAACAGTGGACCTGATTGTGGTTTCTTCTCAAGGTGTGTGTGAGAGTTTATGCATGTGAATCTCTGCTCACCTGTGCATGTATGCGTGTGTGTGTGATAGTAAGGAGACGAGCAGGAGTAAAGAGCACCGAGATGGAGAGCAGTGCTAAAAGGATGTTTGACATGATAAAAGAGGCGAGGAGCAGCGGCACACGTTCAGCAGTGCAGCAGGTGGCCCCAACAGATCAGCCCGTGGCCCCGAACTTCAATTTCAGCGCTACGTGAGCAGCTCCTCGCCTTTACCAGACTGGGGGTGGGTGATAAATACGTAAACACGCTGCTTCTGCTGTGACAACATGGAGCCCAACCACAACACAGCTAGCAAACACGCGCCTCAGCTCCTGCTACGTGTTGAGCTAAAAGAACAATGTCTGAAACCGAGCTTATGACCACCGTGAGTACCAGACACACATCTGGAGGAGTAATAGGTGTTTTTCTTTAGAGGTGCCTTTGAATGGTGCTCAGCCACATTTGCAGTGAACAAGTTCATCCCTGCTGAGCTGGAAACTAGCTTTCCCTGGCTGATGATCATCAGTGAAACCATCGATTTTAATGACTGGGTCAATAGACACACCGCCTCCACGCTCAGCATCTTCCTCTCTTTCTTTTCCATCAGCCTCAACCTCTTTGTGTATCCGTCTCCTCTAATCCCACCTCCTCCCGTGCACTGGCCCCTTTTTTTTACTTTTTTAAACTGCCTTCTTAAACAACAACACCACTGGTCATTTTGGATTCCCACATTTCTGCAAATATACGCTTTAGCTAGAGCCGCAGATGGGCCGTCGAGTGGAGCTCAGCGAGATTGTGTTTTCGCTCAGATAAAAATCGGCGTTTGAGGAAAAACAGAGAGGAGACGATGAAGAATAAGCAGGGGTGTGAGCGGCGGGGAGGAAATTAACAACGGGTGAGAAGGAGTTTGATTTGTGCCTCGATGACAGGCATGTATTATGAAAAGCCCGATGAGGATGTAGGAACCAGGTAGGCAGATCACAGTGGATCACAGCAGGTGACGAAGTTAAAGCTGCCTCCCAGCAGCTCTGTGCGCATCCACCAACACACACACTCAACGCTGGGCATTTCCAAACACATTTAATAATGTAAACAGAGAAGTAACCAGACGGGCACAAGGGGTGGGGGGGGGGGGGGGGGGGCAAAGACAAATTGCTCCTTTTGAAGGCGAAGCCAAATCAAACGTGGACTGTGATTTCTGTCACCGTGGTGTTTGACTTTAAGGCTGCGAGGGCTGACATCTGACAAAACATCCACTCTGTCACAACCAAGAAGTTAGGCATGCGTGTAACCGCGCACACACACATGGATACACACGACCCGTCGTAAGGCTGAATTAAGGAGAAAGAGCTTCTCCGAGATCTGGGTCTTTACCATCAAAAAGCCACTAAAGCATCTCGACCCGTCAGCGCTTTGCCAGCATCATGTCAAGAGGCCTAAACCTTGTGTTTCTAGCTCCAGAAGCAGCTTTGAGAGTTGACTTTTGTATTTCCGGCAGATCCCCAATAATCACTTCTGGAAACAACCAAACGTGAAAAATCTCCTTCTCAGCTCGGGCTGATGGATCACAATCCCTCTGAGAACCGCCTGATAGAAACACACCTACCGGCCACTTTGTTAACTGCTTGTAACGACAAATATCCTGATGCTGTCATGTCAATGTGGACCAGAACCTCTGAGAAATGTTCCCAGCACCTTGTTGAATCTGTAACATGAAGAATTTGGCTCAGTCATTCATCCATTCACCACTAGTGGTGATGAGCTACATTACAGCCTCAGCTGCCCACATACGCACCACCACTAAACCACTACCAGCAGGCCAGGAAGCTCAAGTGTCTTGCCAAAGGACACAACAACTGACTTGAATAGAGCTGGGGTTCGAACCTGCAACCTCGGACCCTTCGCTCTGCTGGGCAGGAGGGCCTGGTAATGGCTCCAACCATTTGGAACGAGCTCCTTTAACTGTTATGATGTCTGTCCATCTTTTTATATACAGTTAAGCGCCTTGGGCTCCCGCTAAGGTGGTAGAAGGTGCTACATAAATACATTTAATTGATTGATTGACTAAACCCATCAGTTACAGGGTGAACATCTAAACCCCGAGCCATCGTCGCTCCTATACATGTAGTTAAAGATCAAGTTCACTATTTTTTTTCAACACATTGGAAAAAAGTTCAGGTGCTCCTGTTTCAGGAAGTAGTAGTGGTCAGTGACTCGATGCAATTTGCTGGGTTCCTTATATAGGAAACGTTTTTCTGATTGGCTTAATGAACTGACCTGTGTTGGAATGTTTACTACGTGAAGTGCCTTGAGACGACTCTTGTCGTGATTTGGCGCTGTATAAATAAACTTGAAAGAATAGAAGGGAGCCAGAGGAGAGGTGAGCAGAAGACGGATAATTTCCTGATATTTGAACATCTGATTGGCTAACAGCAACGTGACTCAACCACTGACTCTGTTTGCTCTGCAATGTTGTTGTTTTGCTTTTTTTATCTCAACAAAAGTCACAACCCTGAAGGAGTTCTGCTGTGTGGTGGAGTTGCTAATGCTAACAGTTAGCTTCTATTAGCTGAGACGTTCTCTGTTGTTTCCAACTGTTTCCAACCATCTGTCATGACTTAAGATGGGTGGGTTCATGAATGTTAAGTGACAGTGTGACGTAGATCTGTCAGGCTTCCCTATTTTCTATCAGAATCGAATACAGGACCATCGGTGTAGGAGACTTTTTCATGTTCAGCCTGCATGAACAACTCAGGGTGACCAATCGTATTCCAGAAATAACAATTAAAAAACGGTTTCTCAGTGAATTTGGTCTTTAACTATTACCTGTGAGTCGCTGCACAATGATACTAACAAAGCTCATACCACGCACATGCCAGTTATTTTCTTACTATAAACTGTGCACAATTAGGGCTGATTTTGTCCACTCTATTTAGGCTGGTCTATAAAAATCACAATTTCAAGGCTGATTTCTGCGTTTGCCCAGATTATGGGGGAACAGAACAATCAGGCTCAGGATCGATCAGCTGCATGTCGGATGCAGTTGATGAATGAAAAACAGTTATCCATCTACAGGCCAATCTCTCCGTTATCTCAGTTCTCCAAAATAACGGAGAAAATATTTATAAGCAGATTGGATGATTTTATTGAAAATAATAATCTACTAAGTGACAGGGTAGCTGCAGGTTTAAGGGAACCAAATTTGACTTTTTAAGACCTTTTTAAGGCCACTTTGACCAAATTTAAGCTATTTTTTAAAATTAAAGATATAATTTCCAGCTATTGCCTGGAACCATTCCTAACCACGCCGTTAACGTGGGATTAGCCATCCACTTACCATTAAACTTGCACTTCCCCATGGCGCAAGCTCCCACTAGCTTAACCAGCTAATGTACTCATCTAAAAATAGCCCCCTGTCACAACCAAATGAATGTGTACGGTTCCGCTTATGTCAATATCATACACAAAAAATGCTGAACACTAACTAGAAATTCACGAAGACTTTATAGAAATAAAAGAATTTTGTTTATTGGGTCTTTGGTAATTTAAGACCTTTGGAAAATGTATTTAAGGATTATTTGTCATTTTTAAGGATTTTTAAGGCCTTAAATTTGGAAAAGCTAATTTAAGACTTTTTAAGGACCCACGGATACCCTGAGTGAGCATCAGTATGGATTCAGAACAAAAAGATCAATGGCTATGGCAACAATTAGTATGGTAGAGGCAATATCTAAAACAATCGATAAGAAAAGCAATACAATCGGAATTTATTTAGATCTTAAGAAAGCCTTTGACACAATAGATCACAATATCCTGCTAACCAAATTAGATAAATATGGCATACGAGGAATAGCATATAACTGGTTAAAAAGCTACCGAACAGGAAGACAACAATTAACTGAAATTGGAAATGTTAAATCATCTACAAAACAGGTGTCCTATGGGGTACCACAAGGTTCAGTGTTAGGACCCAAGTTATTCACACTTTGCATAAATGACATCAATAAAGTAACTAATCAACTGAACTATTTTCTCTTTGCAGATGATACCAATATGTATATAACAGGGAAAGACATAGAACAACTACTGAATATCGTTGGAAGTGAACTAGAAATACTAAAGACCTGGTTTGACAGTAACAAATTATCATTAAATGTAAGACAAAAACTAAATACATTATATTTGGAAAACAAAAACAAAATAATATTCCTAAATTAATAATAAATGGGGTAGAGATAGAAAGAGTAAATAAAATTAAATTATTGGGTGTCACAATACACCAAAGGCTGAGTTGGAAGCCGCACATAGAAAATGTAAAAACTAGGATGTCTAAAATTACTGCAGTCTTAAATAAATCGAAACACATTCTAAATGGGAAATCCTTATTACTTTTATACCAATCATACTTCCTCACATGATGTATTGTCTGGAAGTCTGGGAAAACACTTACAAATCTCATATAGCACCGATAGTTTTATAACAATAAGAGTAATTACAAACTGATTTCTGTGCACCAACACTCCCCCTGTTTATAAAACTAAAAATACTAAAATTTACAGATCTGGTCAAACTCCAAACAGCACAAGTAATCTATAAAGTACAAAATAAAATATTTTCAAACTGTATTCAGAAGCTATTCCAGGCCAAAGAAATTCAGTATGATCTAAGGGGAGGAAGGACAATTTGTGAGAGAGAAAGTAAGAACAAATGTTAGAGGAGTCAGAGTTGTACTGCAGTAGGAGTCAAATTATGGAATAACTTGGACACTGGAATCAGGGCATGTAACATTGTTAAATCATTCAAAAAAAGTACGTCAATAAGATGATGTCATACTACCATAATGACTGTATGTGGTCTAGTGTGTCTGATAGATGTCAATGAAAATGTAAAGTTCTTGCACAAGTGACTGTTTTGATCTATATCATACACCGATTTATTAAGATTACTGATAGTTTTGTATAGTTCTGTCTTTAGTTCTGTGTATTTTTCCTCTTGCTGAATTATGTTTGTTGTTGTTCACTATATTTCAATAATGATTAGCATTTTTATTACTTTTCTCTTATTTTCATTTTTATTACTTTATTACTTTTATCTTTCTTTGTTATTTTTTCTTGATAAGCAATGTGATTGAGTAAATAGAGTAGGCATAAAAAGCTAGGCTTCAGCCTACACCTTTTTGGTTACTATAATTGAGATTCTGTTTTATTGTATTCTTTCTTTTTCCTTTTAAATGACCAAAATAAAATAAACTGAAACTGAAATGAATCATTTTATGTCAGTTTTTCAGCAGAAATTCAACGATACTGACACATAAAACCTGGAACAGTGAGGTTGTACTACAGGTTCGGCCTCCATCATAGAACACCCTGTAACTCAGAGCAGGACGGAAGATATTTTAGCAACATTACAATGCAGTGTTCATTATTATACAACAGACAAGGTGCCACCCAAAGTAAGTTGGTGACGGAAACTTAGTGAAAAGAGGAAGGAATTATCATGAGTACATTGTGTTTTAGCACGCCGAGATTATCTAAGAAAAACCAAACTTTTAATTCTAACCAAACTGATGATACCAATATGTATATCACAGGGGAAGACATAAAGCAACTACTGAATATCCCTCGGCCAAAAACATGAACATATTCTGATGTATAAATTGATCATAATAGTCTATTAACACAAAAGAGACAAAAAAAAGTTTCCATTAAACCGGACAAGCAGATAAACCGATAAAATTATCCACTTCCATTTCTACCTGAAGTCTCATTTCAAGGCAATGCAGGCAATCCCTCCCGAATAATTGCTTTTCTGTTTTTTTCCCTCAATCTACAAGTTCATTTGAAGCCATTTTATTGATCAAAACGAGCCAGGTGAAAGAAAACAATCTAAAGCTAAATTAAAGGCTTCATTAAATGTGAAAATTGGTCGGGGAATTGCGAACATCTGTTTCGAGCGACACGCTGTGTCATAAACCCGCGAGGTTAAAGCAAACACCAATTTATGGCCTTGCGGAGTCAGACGGAGGGCGGAGCTGCGAAGCAGCTTCACAAAGGCGATGGTAAGTCAACAAGGATTCAAAAGATTTCAACAGAGATGTGAGGCCAGTGGCTGAAAGCTCTTCCTGCCTTGTCTTTAGTACGGCTTCGCTGTAATGCAGCTGGGTGCAATGAAAAGATTAACCTGACACACTGAAAACCAATTTCAAAGCACACTATTACAGATGTTGCTGCGGTATAGCAGTTTAGGATCAGAACAACTCCTTTTTTCCACAAGGAACGGTTTAGAAGAGGTATTTTCTGGTTTCAGTCACACCTATCTCTATCCTTCTTTAGGAGAGCCTCTATTCTCTGCAACCTTGGAGCAGCTTTGAGGTGAATTGGCTCTGGTTGCAAATTGCATCTTGACAACCTCTAGCTGGAATGTTTAAAGGCTTGTTTATGACTGCTGGCGTCTGAAACGGCTCTGGTTTGAAGACAGGGAGCAGAGGCCTGCGTGTTTCATTCCAGCAAAGCCACACGTACGAGGGGAAGTCACGAGCAGCACAGAGTTCAGAGTGCATTGATTTGTTAACAAATAACATCCCACCTTGGATTCACTTTTAAGCCCAGGAATGCTAACCAGGCAAAATTGCTTTGATCTGGTTTTGAGAGACACAGAGTATGTAAAGTGATTCTGAAAAGCAAAACAACAACAAACAAAAGCCACTGTCTACTGCAGGGGGCACAATTTGGGACAGTCTGTGCTTACCTTTGGGGTGTCCCGGGTCACTGAACTCGTACTTCCCGCTCCCAACCGTCCGCAGCATTTGCAGCCCGTTGGGAGTCTCCTGATTGTCTGCAGATGTGGGTGGGGCATGCCCCGGCGCCGCCTGTCCGTTGGTGAGAGGTAGGGTGGG
Source organism: Nothobranchius furzeri (assembly GCF_043380555.1). Taxonomy (NCBI): domain Eukaryota; kingdom Metazoa; phylum Chordata; class Actinopteri; order Cyprinodontiformes; family Nothobranchiidae; genus Nothobranchius; species Nothobranchius furzeri. The sequence goes on from NC_091742.1 coordinate 22,178,064, forward strand.
GGGCTGCAGGAGGCTGGAGTGAGAGGTTAGTTGGCCGTTGCCCATGATGCTGTGAGGGCTGGGATGGACCACATGATTGGCTTGGGCAGCGAGTGCGGAGGGCGTAACCGTTGGCTGAGCTGCTGCATATGGAGGCTGACTGGGCATGCTCAACACCATGGTGGGCGGCTGCTGAGTGGACTGAGGCGTGAGCTGGAAGTGGGTGGTCATGAGGGGGTGCTGCTGTGCCACAGGCGTCTGGATGGACGGGGTCACTCCTATGATGGGTGACTGGGCGGTCACGCTGTGGGTAAACGACGGCAGCTGAGGGAGGGCGTAGCTGTGAGAAAGGAGGCTTGACTGGCTTACGGCTGCAACTGACGTGGCCCAGGTCGGACCTGGATAACAAACAGAGCAGGGAAAAGATGATGACGGAGCAGTTTCTCATCGAGGTCAGATTCACAAACGTTTACTTTACTTTTCTGACATGTATGCATGTTATAGACAATCAAACCCTAAATACCAAAATTTGACACGTGATCTCAGGTTAGATTTGAAAAAAAAAAGAAAGATGCACCACCAACTTCCTTCCATACCATGTTTTAACTACATCCATCTTATTATGTAGTTACAGTCATTTTGATCAAATCTAGAAAATAGAATATAACGTTGGAAATTACACCTGGCTACTGTGACACCCAACTGTAACTTAATAAAGTCAGATATGATGTAGATGTAATATGAATCCATGCAGACTTGGGCAAAGTGTGGATCATGGGTGCAAAAGGGTCATGATCAACTTCCGCACTTGAGAATCAGGACTACCTACGCACTAGGGATGGGTAACATATACAGTACGTTTAAAAGGCATCGACCAAATTCTGTGGTACCAACCAAAGACCGATTCACGTGATATGAAACGGTGCTTTCTTTCGTTACCATAGAGTTTGGTAACCAATGTCCCAAGATAGACAGCAGCGCATGCTCAAGAGCGTAATATCTTCTGTTGCTGCAGGCAAGCTGTAAACAGAGCAAGCAGCATTGCAGAAAGTATGTGCTCTAAAGTTTGGATCCACTTCACTAAATGCGATGGGTGACTGGGTGATGATGGCAACACTGATGACGTTCTAAGTGAACTATCATTGTGTTAATCTGCTTCAGCAGGTAAATAAACAGTTTAAGATAATTTAGCTTGGTATTTGAGCTTCCATTGCTATCAGCTAATGGTGCATTCGCTTTCCACTCGGTACTCGGACATCACAATTTCCAAGTAGGCAGATAGAACGCGCTCTAAAGTTTGGGTCCACTTCACTAAATGGAATGAGTGACTGGGTGGTGATGGCGTTAGCTTGATACTTTAGCTTCCGTTGCTATCAGCTAATGGTGTGTTCGCTTCCTCCTCGGAACTCGAAAATTCCAAAGTTCAATTAGGAAAATCAACTGTTTGAAAAGCAATGACAAAAGGAATGAAGATAAACAGTAAAATTAGTTTGCAGCAAAGACTTTTGCTTCAGTTTATTTTTCAGTTTTAATAGTACAAGGCAGTACAATACTACAATAATACAATAATACAGGGACCCATCACACAATTTATCTAGAGGGGAAAGGCGAGGAATAGGAGTACATGGAGCTGGGTTTTACTTTTTAAACAGCAAAATATTAAAATAAACCAGTTGCACGGTATCAAAGTTTGTTTTAGTTTCATTTGTACAATAGAAGGGTGCAATTGTGGAAGTGCGAGTATTTGGATTGGGCCTTAGACCCGCTCCCACATATTTTAGACCCGATTCTTTCGGTTTTATGTTACGAAGTTTTATGTTTTAAAGATGAACATTTTTCAACAACAGGACATCATTTCATTCATTTTCAACAACATTTCCAGAGATCAACGGTAAAAACTACACATTGTCTCTTTAAAGAAACAAAGTTTCATATGAAGATATTTCTGAACTGTTTATTTTTTGGAAGCACATGCTAACTATAAATATGAATATATTGATGTGTTTTTTTTTGTCTTTTCTTTTTTTGAAACAAACGTTTGAAAGAATTGAGCAGCCCTAACGCACGTAGAATAAGCAATAGAAGTAAGCGCCTAGGTGGTGATAATTGGTTTTTAACATAAATTTTCAAGGCGACAACTAGAAAATCAACACTTAATTAATCTGTAACACCTCTAACTTTATCCACTTACCTTTAATGCTGTAGTTATTTTATTTGTAAGTGAAAGGTGAGTGTCGGAATGTATTTATTTGAAATCCAGCCTGATGATTTATAACCCTGTCCTGCCATTTATACACATGAGTTTTTGTGACTGTAATTTATTTGAAGTATCCGTCTCACATCCACATACTTCCCTTTAGTTTCACAAAGCCCGACTATTTCCTTTTTTGAATTATCTGACGGCATCCACCAGACAAAAGCTTCTGTAACCTCGAACACGAAAGAGCTTGAGAGAATAAAATGCTCGAACACAAAGTAAGATTTTAGGCAGGAGAGAAACATTAAAAAAGCTAATTGAATATGTGCTTCAGTTGATAAAAATCAAAAGAAATGCATGAAACTAGCAGGAAATATGCAGATTTGAAAAAGTTGTTTTACACTTTTAGGTTTCTGCATCTTTTAAACTCTCCGCTCGCCAGAAAACAACAAATTCCGAAACTTCTGATGGGCCCACTCGGTTCATTCGTTATGCAACGACTCAGAAAAGAGTAGACATGAACAGATTTCTTTACAGCAGTTTATTTATGGCTTGTCAGGGAGCGGCGGACAAAGCTACCAACTAGAGCCGAGAGCTGGCCTTCAGTCTGAGGCTGGATGATCAAAAAAAGGACAGAAAGCAGCAGGAGGAGGCTGATTCCAGTCAGAATCTGTTCCTTTCCTCACCAGCATCCTGAGCAAGCTGCTCCACTTCCCTCCAAGTTTGTTTTTCACTTACTATGGAAAAAAAAAACACATTTGAATGGATCTGCAAACGGAGTAGGCGCGGTAATAAGATTAGGAGATTTATCTTTCTGAGGATGTACAGACGTGTGAGCTTTGTGCAGAATTTGGCGGCGTCGGTGCCCGAGTCCATGTCTACTCAAACGCCTTGAGCCAATCATTTCTGCACCCCGAGGCGATGGATGCTGCGGGGTGTGCTGGCCCGACTGGACCCGGATACTTCCCCCCTCCTTCACTAACTCCTACTCCTTCATCTCTGACCTCCTCCTGCAGCGGTCCAAGCTCCAAAAATAGCTGAGCACTCTGCTAAGGGGCCAAAGGCTCTATCACAGCCTGCAAAGAGCCGAAGAAAGGTAAGTGCACATTATTTATAGTACTAATCCTGCTGATATGATAACGTAGAAAGGGATGGATGGAGAGAGGAGGAGAAGGGAGGGAGGTAATCGACTAGTTCTCGCTTTTGTCCCCTGAACTCGATCTGATGATTCTGATCTAATCTTTCTCCCTTCCAAGTGATGTTGTTGATCAGATTCAACTCATGTACGTCGTTTCCAGCTCTCCACCAGTATTCAAAATAATTAGGCCAGAGAAATACATTTTACTTATGACTGACCCACATTTACAAAACTGAACGACACAAAAGAGCCGCGTTAATTAAAAGATATTTCTCTCTGTGATTGCTGTCCTGTACCTCCATATAAAACATTCATCTCCATTCATTTTTTATTTCTGTACCCCAGATTTTAAAAGCACTCCATCAGAAACCAACAAAGGAAAAAGGAGGCTTCATTTTTTGTGAAAGCCAAACTTTTTGTTTTGCTTTTCCTTTCTTTAACAAAAACAGCAGTAAAGTTTCTTATAAAAGAAACCGTTGATTAATTCTGGCACAGTTGGCAGAGAACTTTCTGGCAACACAGTTCAGCGAAGTGTGGAGAGGAGCTGGCTTCGCTGCCAACGCCAGTCACAGTTTGGAATAGCGCAAATCACTATGCAAGGCTATGCTTGGATTTGAGTGTCATATGTGACAGCGTGCAGGGTTGGTGACATCTCACTGTAGTGTGTGTGTGTGTGTGTGTGTGTGTGTGTGGAGAGGGGGCTCACCACATAACCAAAATCCCTTATTGGCAAATAGACCTGCCTTGATAGCACCTTGAATGTTTACCGCTACAGAAAATAAGCCGTTTAATAATTAATCCATTTACACGTGTGATACTGAAAATCCTAATTATAAAAGGGAGCAGCAGGAGGCAGGAGCGAGTGTTTTAACGTGACGCTCTGCTGGTACAGATTAGCAGCCGTCTGTGGCGTGGATTCGCTGAGCCAGAATTTCAGCCGGTACCGTCGTCTTGGTGTCGGTATTACTCTTAAACGAGACACATTTGTATTGAGCGAGAGGCAGAGGCCGGCAGAGTAGAAGAAAGGGAAGGAAATGAACAGCTTTAGGGCGTAAGCCATTCTGGGCGAGTTCATTACAGTGAAAGTAAAAAAAAACTAAAAAAAAAAACTTCAATATTGGCTTAACTCGTTAATGTCAGGTCTGTGCACCGCACAGCAGTGGCACCGCTGCTCCGAACAGGTTTCTACAAAAGCATGAACAGAACAGGGTCGACATCTAAATTAGACCTAGAGCAGATCATGTGGAGGACTTTTATTGAACTACATCAGTTAATGACATTAACAAAAGCAATAAAAGCAAAGAGACTGGTGTAAGGAGGGTTTAACCCCTCCCCCCCTCAGCCTGGTGACACAAAACTGACATCTCCACGATGACATGAGTGATTAAGCTGGTTTTATGTAGATATATGCTTTTTTTCTTCCATGGATGCACGCTACGCATGATGATATTTGTGACATGTGCAGATTTGGGAGGTAAGCGTTTATTTCATGTAGGGAAAGATGCATCATTAGCACGAGACGCTAGTGTTAGCTGGCCAGAGCGGTATGGGGTTCTGCACATAAACGAGAAGTCCACATACGTCTACTCCACGTGTGCATGCTGATGATGTAGAAGTCTGTGAACTCATGTCAGCTGGAGCTGGGTGTGTGTGTGTGTGTGTGTGTGATTCATTACCTGTGGGCTCGCTGTCTCTGTGCTGCTTGGCAGGGGGCTCGTCTGTATCCCACGGTGTGAGCTGGTTGATGGGCGTCTGTCCCCATCTGACTCCAGGAGCCAGCAGCAGTCCTGGGGTCTGGTTGTCTCCAGGAGACAGGCCAGAAACCTGCAGCAATCAAAAAGCAACACAAAGAAGCTTCTGATTAGTAAAGCAGCAGAAACATGTCAGAAAATTCAGCATAAAATGTAATCAACAAATGCACTGAAAATAGAAATTATCTGAAGGTTTGGCAGAATTTTGCAGGAAATCACGGCCATCGGAACGCTTCCTCAACGTCTGGAAGTGAGCCGTGATGACGGAGTGCGGTGTATAATTAGCTATAAGTGAGTGATGATTACAGCCTATGTATAATGGGGACAAGCGGGGGAAACGTCCTGTTCATCGTCTCAAAGAGTCTCTACAGACGGCAATATTTCATTTTGATGTTATTAAACATTAACTTTGGGCTGTGGGCTACATCAGAGCCCAGCTTCTTCCCTGGAGATTATTTGTACATCTTAATGCTGATAAGGAACCGGTTTGGGTTCAGATAAGACAAAATGAATAAACTCCTGTTGGAATGAGGGAATGAAAATAATAAAAAGACTAAATGCATATCGCCCTACAGCATAAGGATGGAGTTTTGCTTAAGTGCACTTACTGTAAATGCGAATATGTATTAATCTGTTCTTATATTTTAAATATTTATGTTTATTTATTAAGCTGATGCTTTTATCCAAAGTGACTTACAATTTATAACCTATGTTGTGATCTGTGGGGGAAACCGGAGTACCCGGAGGAAACCCACGCATGCATGGGGAGAACACGCAACTCCACGCAGAAAGGCCGCGGCCGAGTTTCGAACCTGCAACCTTCGTGCTGCGAGGCAACAGTGCTAACCACTGCGCCACCATGCAGCCCAATATTTAATATTTAATTTCTGCCTCTTTAGTTCTCCTCCTAATACATTCTTTATATAACTTATTTTTCTTTTTACATGCATTTATCAATCACTTAGTCATCCATGTTTTTTTTTTGTCTTAATCTGCTTCTTTGTGTATTTCGTTATCGGGCAGTGTTTATCATACAGATTCTGAAATATTTTTAAGAACCTTTCATATGCTACGTTGACATCCATTACTACACAAATCGCATTCCAGTTTTGTTTTAGCAGAGCCTCTTTAAATTCCTCTAACTGTTGTCTTGCACGTCTCCTACCATATCTAGTACCGTATATTTCTTCACCATCAGTTTCCCCTGCCATTATTATAAAAACTGGCAAGTGATCAGTTATACCATTAATCATTAACCCACTTATTAGTCTATCCTCTAAGGTATTTGTAAAGACTATTTATTAGTGTTTCACTGCATGATGTTATTCTACTTGGTTTTGTAATACTGGGGTACATACATAGACTATACATAACTTCAACAAATTCTGCCATTTTATTTTGCTTAGGAGTAGGGCTGGGCATATGGCCTCAAATCTATATTGCGATATAATCTGAAGCATGTGCGGTAACAATATTTATTGCGATATATTTTTTCCTCAGTTTATATATGTCAAACTGACATGATTTTAAATATTCTCATGTGGCAAATATATGCCACATGAGGCATATAGGCCTCCTCCTCCGCCCACTCCATGCTTGCAGTCACTGCCGTTCTGTTGTCCCAATGTCAGCAGGGTGCACATCTTAGTGATGGCATGCGTTATCGCGATATTGCGGTATTGCGATATAGCCAAAAACTCTATCATTACCTAATTTTATATCGTTTACATTGCCAACCCCTACTTAGCATTCATTAAGTCTCTATTAAAATCCCCACACAACAACACTGCTTTATGATTTGTTTTTTTCTACCAACCTCTCTACCTTTTCAATAAAGGTTTAAATTTTTGACCCCGGCATTCTGTTTATACTAGGGGTTGTATGAACTAGTCGACTTCACTGCTCTGTAGTGACTTTTTATGCCTGTCATCGACTAGTCGCTGTCACGTGATAATGACCGACAAGATGCAGTCCTCGGAAAAGACAGCAGGTGATGATGAGCCCCTGCGCGTTGGGAGGCGACACAAGCGTTGGTACTGACACCCGCCGTAAAACGGACATTTAACCAAATTGTGACCTTTACCCTCTTGTAATTTAACCTTCCCCTCACCCCCATCCTAATCTTAACCAGCTTGCGCATGCAGAGCTCTGATCGTTGACGAGCTCCAGACATCTGCGTCCTGAGCACGGCTACAGTAACATTATCAAATTAGGTCTCGCCACCTGAAAAACAAATTTAACACGCGGTCGTTCATGTCGGCTCATTTCCTTTTATGTTTTCTGTCTTTTTTATTTGTGCCTGATGCGTTTCACTGCTGTGGAGCAGGGTGCATCACCTGTTTTGTCTTCCGGTGACGCACCTCACTGATGCAGCCGGCGCACACTCTGCTGTTTTTGCGGTCGGTAGATCTTTTAGAACTGCAGTTCAAAGGTAACTCATAAGGTGAATATATATGAACCCAGGTAGCAGTTTTTCTTTGGGATTGAGAGGAGATGCAGGAAGATAATAAACAGGACAGAAAAATAGTCAAATAAAAACAAGTTTGTTTTTGTACCTGGTGGTTGCAACAAACAGACACCATTGAAGGTAATCAGAAGTGAGGAACAGAAAATGAAATAATTATTTTAGTGTTTAGAGCAGCAGGAACTCTGAGAGGCTGCAGGCGCATCAGTGAGTTTGCAGCCACTGTACAGGGGGAGGGGGGAGAGGGCTGAAGCGGAGCAGTATAGATGCAGAAACTACTCGCCGAACGGCATTGAATTCACAGATAAAAAAGATGTGGGTTCAACTTTCATTTTGGAACAATTTTTCAAGCAAGGGAAGGGAATGATCTGAGCATGCAGGAGGACTGACCCATCATAAACCTTTGTCGGCTGTGCTGAAGAGAAAGCTACAGAACCAAATTATTTAATTAATTAGCTGCGCGTTCTCCTGTCCTCTGTCCTCCGGGCCACACACACACACACACACACACACACACACACACACGCACACACACACACACACGCACACACACACACACACACACGGGACTGTCTCAGCTGTTATTTTCGCTGAGGAGTGTGCACGTACAGCATGCGCGCCTCGTGCACGAGCCTACTATTGAAGCTGCCGTTACGCTTTTGGCCTGAGGGGGCAATCGCGAGCATAAAAATTCAAAAGTCCGAAAAGTCCCTTTAAGCCATATAGTTTTGAAGACCATTTTTATTGAGGATTATCCCAACAGTTGATCAGTAGTCGATCCGTCTAGTGGCTTTTTGGGATATTTTGTTAGTGGACAGACTCGACTCAGACAGGTAAAATTTTACGCTATGATCTTAAAATATGTGATAAAGACGCTTCTCAGCTGCTATCGTATCAAATGTTAGCAAAATATCTCTAAAACTGACTTCAGTAGAGCTTTATTGTGATTTTAAGCCAATTGGAAAAGGCTTGTCTTCATGTGTTAATGGAAAATCTTTATGATTCATTAGCACTTGGAGTATTTGTTGTGAATGACTCTCAGCTACGATGACACCACATAAAGCTCAATACCTGTCCAACCCACTGAGACTTAGCCAGTTTGCTACAGTTAAATTACTGAGCCAACTGTAGATGAACAGAATCCATGATTAAAATCCATCTTGTGCTTTATGAAGTATTCAAACAAAGACGGACAAGAACGTTGTGGGCGAAAAAGGAAAACGAAAAGTGAACCTATTGCAACTTCACCAAACTAAAAGTCTTTTCTGCAATTGCACCTCTAATATATATTTTTTACTTTTAGGAGAGAAAGAAATGTTATGAGGCCAGCAAAGGCTGATGAAAACACAGGGTCCATCACCGCTGGACCTCTGAGCAACATTCGTCTCTCCCCATCAGAAGTTTGGACGCTTGGTCTAACAGCCGGGCAGGGAGAGGGCAGATCCAAGCCTTATTCCCTCGCTCGCCCCAGCCAGCCCCCTGAGTTAATAGTGTTGGGGTTATTAGGAGCGAACAATTCGTAAGCGTTAACTTACTTTTGGATTCTTCAATAAATTCTGTAAATATGTAAATATTTACTGATTTATTAATTAATTAAGATATTCTTAGATATACGGGGCACCATTCCCCTTTTTCCGGGGAAAAATTGAATCCAAAACTCTTATCAGTCTTTCTTGAAGTTCGTAGAATCCTTGGAGCAGAGACTTCTCTTCGACACAACAAAGCTACTGGACACAAAAATCTGAATTTTATAACATTTAATTAACAATTTGTCAAATGAATAAACAGTGGAATAGGGTAATAATAACCATGTGATATGATTGAAGATGGATGTGTTTGCATGTGATGGAGGATGTATGAATGGGGTCCTTTGTTCTCACAAAGGAGTAGTGTGTATGTGTGTGTGTGTGTGTGTGTGTGCGTGTGTATGGATTCAAAATGGAGTCTTGAATACAAGATGGCTGACCCCTTTGTCTGGCTAAAGTGTGGGTGGCAACTTGCACTTTAACTTCCAAAGCACTTAGAATCAGTAGTAACTTAACCTTAAATCACTCAAAACATTTCAAAAGATCATGAAACAACACAAAAGATTAATCACAAATTAATATCTTTTAGTTTCAGCCTGGCCATGACAGAAACCATTTTAAGATACCAAACAATGATCAATAAGCAGTTTATTCTTTCAAAATGACCCGACGGACGTGTTTGGGACGAAAGAGGAAAACACGAAGCTACTTTTTAAGCAATAGACGCGGTTTATTGCTTATTCTGGACTATAGAGGAAACGGGAGAAGAAAAGGAGAGAAAAAAATGAGTTTTCTGATCACCAAAGCAGCAAGGCGTCCCCCGCTGTTATGACTTGACGGTTCTCCGTTTTTCTCCGCAGTTTCCAGCGTCATCCGTCGGTTTGATGCTTTCTCCGTTGTTTGGCGTTCACGAGTGTTTCTCCACGGGCTCCGCAGTTCTGTGTCGTCAAACATCAGCTGGAGGGGAGCAGAAACGAGCAGATCTGATGGGCTTGCAGTTTAGTTTCCAGCAGTTCCGTGGGCTCAACTTGGCACTTAGAGCTTCCGCGTGCTCAAGTTGACGGAGCGTTCGACAAGCGTGTCCTTACCGCCAGGTATCCTGGGCAAAAGAACGAGGTTTCTTTGTCTCATTCATGATTTATAGTCTTTGAAGTCGCGGGAAAGCTCCAAGCTCCCGCCTCCCGCACATGCGCAGAACGTGTTTCTGGTATTAGGCGGTGACATCATCCCAATGCTTCCGTGTGCAAAGCATCATGGGAAATGAAGTTTCTTGGCGCTGATGTGATTATTTGCTTTCAGAGCAATTTAAGCACAGTCATTTTGGAGAAAATCACTGCATAGTAATTTCCTCATGAGGTCAGACCCTCAACATTCCCCCTTTTGGTTTCGGGGATCGCGCCCAAAGCTCGATCGTCGGAAGCACAGATGGGTTTGTTCCTCATGAACGTAGGTCGACTTGATTGTCGGAAGCACAGGTGGGTTTGTTCCTTAGGACGTTGGTCTCCTTGGACGCCTTTGTCTTTGGTCTTTGTCTTGGATCCTGGCGCCTTTGGTCTTTGTCTTTGTCAGGCACAAAGAGGATAGGAAACGGGATAGTCCCCAACGCGCATAACGAGAAGAAGCCACTCACGCAGGTGGTACGCAGTGATGATGTCGTCCATGCGAGAGGTAGTAGTGTAGAAGGAGGAAGGTCGGTGGGCGGTTAACTCCACGAGTGGACACAAAGGCATCTCACCGCCGGCCATACAGTTCAGTTTATGGATCACGCGGTGATGTACGAGGTCCATAGTTCGCAAACGCGCATTGACCTATGTGGTCCCAAGATTCCCCCCTTTTTGGTCCAAAGGGTGGATCAGGACAGTCTTTGGGCTAAAACAAGGACCATAAAACTAAGAGGTACTACAATGTGCTGGTGCGTCAGACAGAGTCATTGACAGACTGAGCTGGGCCGGCACATAACCACTAGTTAATATGTGACCAAGTAAGAAACAAAAATACAGAAAACCCAAAAAAAAAAAAAAAAACATATAACATCCAAGAAAATTCATAGCAACCTTGAGGTCTCATAAAATACATTCTTAGGTCATACATTCAGTGTGTAGCTTATAAAGAATGTGACATAATGCAACACTCAGATAAAAATGTGAGGTAGACTAAAGTGAGAACTACTCTTAGGGTTACAAAATAATAAAGAAAATGTTGCTCACCCCCTTTAGACAGGTGTGGTACATTCACGCTTGGAGTCTCCCCGAACGCGGTCACGAGGCACACCGTAGGTGAGCAAGTGCATCTTATCTTGGAGTTTCTTAACACGCCTGTAGGCGGAATAAGCAATCACGGCCGTGATGAGCCATCCCATCCCCAGGGCGACCAATGTGCAGATTAAGGTTGTATAATCTGTGTCAATGTAGCGTCTTGGGCGTCAAAGTAAGTTCACGCGGGTTTTGTGTGAACTTAGCAAATTTGGTTCCTTCAATCAGTAATCGTTGGTCAATTTCTAAATCGAAGGCAAAGTTACAACCCTGGAAAGCGTCCATGATCTCAATCTCTGAGTCATGCTGTTCGAGGTTGAGGTGATGGAGTGTCAGGTTTCTAGTTCAAAGTGGAAATGCCTACCGTCCTTTCAAATACCAATGTTCAGCATCGACTTAAACCTATAGATGTGAGGTGTCACAATTATGGGAACATGTAACAGGAAACCGAGTTCTAATTTTCTGCATCAACGTGAATGGGAATTGCACTACCTAGGCTGTACGCTAGGTGGATTTGTGAAAGGTGCACAGTAGAGGGGTAGCAGCTGTCAAGCTATCTTTGAGCAGGTCCAGTGGTACCAAGTACGGGGAAATACGACTTTCAACCAAGCTGTCCAGCGTGGAACTTACTTCCCTGAGCAGATCCTGCATCAAATCTCTCACCACTCATGTGTACACAATATCCTGATGTATGGTTTCAGACAAAGTCTTGATTGCACGTAGAGATTCATTAATCAGAGCAGAATGTGGTTGACAGTTACAAGAGTACCCTGTAAGGTTTTAGTAAGTACTTCCTGTTAGCGTTCTAGGAGGAGTTTCTCTTGGTTAGTGAAAATGACGGCGGGGGGGGGGCTTGGTTCTTTGTCGGTTAGTACATGTTAGTGGGTTAAACGTGCACTTCCCCCCCTTTTCCATTTCCATGCATAGAACTATGTAGAGACTACGTCTACCTCCTGCGGGGAGTCTGGTCTCTGTACCCGCAGGGATGGTTTGACGTAGGGTTTGATTTGGTTTGCATGCACCCATTTGTAGACAGGCTCCTGTCTCGCTTTGGTGATGCGTAACCTGTATGCAACTGGAGAGAGTTTTGCCACGATCTCAAATGGTCCTGACCAGCGGGGCAGGAACTTCTTAGCTTTGCGTGCCGGTTGGGCGAACCGAAAGTAGAATACTTTGTCACCCACCTCGTATTCGCGGCTGGTTGTCTTTTGGTCGTAGTAGGCTTTAGCGCCTTCTACGTTTGTCTCCAGTTTCTTCTGAGCATGCGCGAACGTAGCTCTGAGGTGTGTTTTCAAGTCTGCCACATACTGATGAGCGGTATAGGCAGTGGCAACACTGACATCCTCTGGGTGATACAGGAGGTGCAGTGGTAGAGTCATCAGTCTGCCGGTCATCATCTCAAAGGGCGTAACTCCCGTGGATCGCTGGGGAGTAGACCGTATGGCCATCAGGACCAGAGGGAGCTTGACGTCCCAGTCCTTCCCAGTGGAGCAGACGTACTTTTTGAGCATAGAGACGACCGTGCGGTTCATCCGTTCGACCTGTCCGGATGACTGTGGGTGATAGGGGAGGTGGAATCTCACTTCCACTCCCAGAAGTTCAAACAGGGACGTCATTACACTGGATGTGAAATGAGTTCCCCGGTCAGAGTCAATGCAGAGTGGAAGTCCCCATCGACTGAAAACGTGGTTAATCAGCAGTACAGCGGTTGTGACGGCTGTATCGTTTGGCGCTGGAAGGCATTCCACCCACTTTGTGAAACTGCAAGTTACAGTTAGCATATATTTGTTTCCTCTTGCCGATTTGGGAACCGGTCCAACCCAGTCGATCTGCAGGTGGGACCAAGGGAAGGTTATTCCCCTGCGTTGCAGTGGTGCTCTAGCAAGCGGCTGGGAGGGTTGAAACTGGGCACAGATGAGGCAGCCTTGGACATAGCTGTGTACGTCCTTGGACATCGACGGCCAATATGCTACTTCTGTCAGTGATGCGAGGGTAGCTTTTGCTCCGCGGTGACCTCCAACCGGAGTGTCGTGGGCGTAGGCAAGCATCACTCCTCTGTGGTCGAGTGGAACAACCCAGCGCGGCGGGCTGTGATCGTCACGTATGTAAACTAACAAATCGTTCTGTAGTTTCAGATGCGCGAGTTGACGATGCAGGGTTACCAAATCTTGGCTTGCACCAATAGGTGGTGATGGTTGTTTAGACATCGGGCCCTTTTGGAGAAGCTCGCGGATGAGCTTCAGGTCAGGATCTTGTTCCTGCATGGTGACTAGGTCCGCGTCCTGTGGTTGTCTGCCTAGAAACACGGGTACCCCAATGTTCTGAGGTTCATCTGCCTGTTTAGCATGGCGACGAGTAATCGTACAGACCTCGTGAACGGCCTTGGGTGGAAGCCACTCGTCTTTGAATTCCCAGCAGGTTCCCTGGTCAGCACCGAGATTAGCAAGGCGGTCAGCTTCGTCATTACCATCTTTCTCTGGACCTATGGTCCTGGAGTGACCTTTGACCTTTTTCCAGTAGACCATTATGCCTTTCTCAGTGGTGAGCAGATCACACGCTAGGAATAACTCCGAGTGTTTCACATCTCTGTTCCTGGCGTTTTTCATGTGGTTCTCCTTCCACATGGGGAAGTGAGAAATGAAGCTGTGTCTAGCGTAGTTTGAATCTGAGCAAAGGACGATTTGAGTGATGTCCAAGGCTGCCGCCTGCTGGAGGGTTATCAACACTGCAGCAATTTCAGCGTACTGACTAGACTTTTGGCCCAACCGGTAGTGATTTGGTTGCTTAGTGTCACAGTCCACCCAAACGACTCCAACCCCAGCACGGAGCTGGCCTTCGTGAAGATAGGCACATCCGTCAGTGTAAACTTTCGGAAGCCCTTGGCAAACATTCTCATCAAAGTAGCGATGATTGTATGCGGTTGGGTAGACTGCGGCAGGTGTGTCCAGGGGGCCCATGACGGAGTCAGAGTCACAGTGCTGGCAGCCTGCTAGCCCTTGTCTTAGCGCTAGCTTGGTGTTCTGACCATACTTGACCTCAATGTTGTATCCTTGGAGCACCATCATCCACGTCGCAATGCGGCTGTTTGACACTCTTCCTTCGCGCAGACGCTGGCTGTTTAGGAAGGTGACAGGCTGATGACACGTTTCAATTATCACTTTCTGTCCACCGATGTAACTACGAAAGTGTTCGACAGCCCAGACTGTAGAGAGGAGGGCTCTCTCACAGTCTGAGAACTGGAGTTCCACCTTGCTCAGAGGCTTGCTGGCGTATGCCACAACTCTCATGTCCTGGTCGTGTTTCTGCTTCAAAGCAGCGCTCAGGCAGTGAGAGGAGAAAGTAGCCTCTATGTAGAACTCTTTATCCTTGTCTGGGTAAGCCAGACAGGGTGCGGACGCCAACTTCTGTTTTAGAAACTGGAAGGAGAGTTCTTGGGGTCTGTCCCACACGAAAGGTGTGTCGTTCCGAAGCAGCTCAGTGAGGGGCCTCGCTGTTTCAGCGTACTCCTCAATGAACTGTCTGGAGTAGTTGCAGACTCCGAGGAAGCTCCTGAGTTCGGTCAGATTAGCTGGGGCTTTGATGTCCTGAATGGCTCTAATGCGTCCCGCTTGGGGCTCGACTCCATTAGGGCCAACCAGCAGTCCAACATACTCCACTTTGGTTCGACACCACTGTCCCTTGAGAATCGCCAATTTAGCTCCGGCGTCAGCGAGCTGTTGCAGCACGTGACGGAGTTCGGCCAGGTGCTCCTCGAAGGTTCGACTCCTCATCAAGATGTCATCGACATATATGAGGTTCCCTCTGGAAGCAGCATCTGACATGGCTTTGTGGAGGAAGATGTTGAACTCGGCAGGTGAGTTAGAGTAGCCAAAGGGGCAGCGGTTCCAAGTATATTGGCGATTTCCAAAGGAGAAAGCCAGTTTATACTGGTCCGCCGGCTCAACCTTCATGGTCCAGAAGCCGTTGGCTACGTCAACCGTAGAGAAGAAACGAGCATCTCTGACTCTGGCTAGCTCCTGATCTAAATGGATCATAGGCCACCTGGAGAGAGGTACTTGTTTGTTCAGTGCACGATAGTCTATGGTGAGACGCCATTTCCCAGTCGGTTTCAGAACCGGCCAGATGGGAGAGTTGTAAGTGGAGTTACACTCTCTGATGATGTTTTTCTCCTTCAGCTGATCGAGGATCTCTTGGATCGACTCATAAGCAGCGAGGGGAATCTTGTACTGACGTACAAAAGTAGGAGGGGCATTCGGGTTCGTTGGAATGCGAACCGTGTGCAGGTTTGTGAGTCCACAGTCCAGGGAGTCCCTGGATAAGACGGACTGAAACTCATAGAACAGGCTTCTAAGCTCTGCTCTCTGCTCCTCTGACTCCAGCGCATCCGCTTTGTCAAGCTGCTGGCTGACTTCGGCCTCGAAGCCGTCATAAGGTTCAGAGGAGGAGGGTCTCTGGTGTTCCGGGCTTTCAACCGGTGACTCAGAGGGTTGAGTATTTATTGCAAAAACCGTTAGACACTGACCGCTGTCAGTATCTAAGGTTGCACTGCAAATGGGTTCCTCAGGAAGGGCTTCATGCCGCTTGATGGTTATCATTTGTGAAGGGAAAGTACTGAATGTGTCTACACCAACCTGTCTGTCGTTCAAGAACAACGGAAGTTGTCCGATCACGGGGACTGAAAGTTCGAAGTCATGGAATGAGCTATCTATCAGCATGCCCAAGGGCTTTCCTGCCGGCATGTGGATAGGACTCCGGGTCGGATTTTCGACCAACAAGTAGGCAGAACGATTGTTCAGCTCCAAGAGTGGCGTGCCACAGACGGCTAAGTTGAGCTCCAAGAAGTGTGGTGATGGCTGGAAGAAGGCCTGTGTGCCTGGCAGCTTCTGATGCTTCATCAGAGTCAGACGAACAGGCACTCCTTTGACCAGTGGGGGCAGAACCGTGCTGGCCTCAACCACTGCACGGCAGGCCTGTGGAATGGTCTGTCCGGACAGCAAGTGTTCACGGCCTTCTGAGCCAGGCTCAGAGGATGGTGTGGCCCGGGCCCAAAGGACTTGATTGCAAGTGTCCAGCTGGGCACCTAGTCGAACCAGCAGATCTGCTCCAATGAGTGCAGGTGGATCAAGCTGTGGTATGATGCTGAATGTATGTGTGAGCTGTCTTGCTCCAAGTTGGATAGTCAGAGAGCAGACCTCTGGCGCTTTCAGGAGCCTCTGCGGCCAAGTAGGTGACAAGAGCCGATGGCTACGTGTCACGCTGACCAGAAGGGGGTCCTTCTGACGCAGGTGTTCAAACGTCTGCTGGCTGATGGCTGACTTTTCCGACCAAAGAGCAAGGCGAGCATCTGAGATGTGGGTGCAGTTGATGGTAAGACCACCAACTATGTGTGGTGCATATGGCTGCAGGCTGACGTTCTTCAGCGAGCAGAGAAAAGATGAATGTGTGCAGAGAGGAGTTCCAGGAGCGGTTTCGTGCCTTTGCAGGCGGACATCGTCTGTGGGAGCCGTAGGAAGGGGCATGACCTTGGAACAAGGGTTTTGCGGCTCACTTATGCTGACTTCAAGAATGGAGGATGGTCGGCTGCTATCTGGGTTCCAGGGCTTAGGTGTGTCCACCTGGGCCCACAGTTGACCCTTCTGGCAGTCAATGAGGGGAGCTAGACGTTCAAGCAGGTCCTGACCAATGAGAAGTGGTTCAGTGTCTAGCTGGCAGACATAAAACGGGTGAACCAGAGTCATGTCTTGGAAGGTGATGTCCAGCCACGCCCGGTGAGTGATACACTCCCGGGTCTGGGTGTAGCTGGTGATTTTCAGGTCACAGGGTTCTACCTGGACTGGTTTCCCGAGCGACCGCATGGTGTCAGACACGCGATGGAACAGTGTGGAGCACATCAGGGTGATTTCTGAGCCGGTATCCAGCAGAGCATCAACCTGTATGCACCCACCTACGTTGGTGCTACAGTACAAACGGCGAGCATGATCATGGTTTGTTAAGTCACCAAGGAACTTCAGAAATTTAGTATCAGGTTTCTCTGGGGGGTAGATTTCAGGAGACTCCTGTGATCTACCAGTAGTGTTCCCCCAGCTGATCAGGTAGGTCCTGGCCACGCTGGGGGGTTGAGCCACGCCTAGTCATGCTGACGTTGGCTCTGGGTCTGGCTTCTTAGAAGACGACTTTGGTGCAGGGGTCTCATCTGCAGATCTCAGCTGTTCCTTCTGTTTAGCTAGGAACTGCTGAAACATCTCCTGGAGGTCGGCTTTGGTCAAGTACTCACCTGCGGACTTGTGTTCAGGACTTACCTGTGGGCGGCGCTCCTTAAACCTTCCACTGTTCCGACCTGCCTGCCGTTGGTTTTGGTTGGGCCACTTCCTGTCTGATTGTCCAGACCTAGGTGGCCAATCAGCACCCCCCTTCCCCTGTTGAGGAGATTGGGACTGCTCTCGCGGTTTAACAGGTCTAGGTTTAGCAGATTTTGGCTTAGTGGGTGGAGCTTCTGTGCCTTCGAGCTCCAAACGCGGCTCGGCGTCGGGAGCTAGGTGCATGACGCGGTGATGTGCGTCAGGCTTTTGGGGCTTTCCGCCGGCTTCCCAAGCCTGTTGAGCGTATCTCCTAATCTCCTGAGTTGTCAGTTTCTTCATCCGACAATACATTGAGACTTCGGAGCGAACACACTCGTGCAGGTTGTGAATGAACAGGGATCTGAAGGCAGGGTCTTCCTCGAGCCCAGGGCCGTTTCGACCTTGGAAATAAGCACTTTTGAGTCGGCGATAATACTCTCTGGGGGGTTCGTTCCTCCCGTGTTTGATGGAGAAGGCCCCCATTGTAGCTGACGCAGAGTCTGCATACGTGGCGTATTCATCTCTCAACGCTCGGCAGAGCGAGGAGTACCGATCTCGAATGTCAGATGGTAGAGTTTCCATGAAACCGTGCACCGTTCTAGATGTGGTTTTCCAAATTAGCTTGAGCTTTTCCCTTGAAGAGGGTGCTGGAAGATCAAGCAGACAACGTTCTATCTCCCTGAGATAATCGTCGACATTGGATTCATTGGTGTTAGGATCAAAGCGTTCTATGTCTTTAGCTAGCGATTCAATTTGACGTACACGGAGCCCTGACTCACGGTACGGCGCGTCATCCTCTGACGCTGACCCACGGTCTGTCTCAGAGGGCGCTGGATATCGCTGGTGTGCTCTGGGCTCCCAATGTTGACTCCTGGGGCCCAAATCGGGGTCCGGCATGTTGTGGCGGGCTGCTGGCACGTCACGTGGGTGTCCTGGGAGATCCTCCTCCCGGGGCACGTCTGCGTAGTGCAGCCTGCGTCTTTCAACTGGGGCATCTGCGTAATACGCTTTGTCCGGGTACGGACTGGCGTATGATGCTTTGTCCTGCAGCTGGTTATCGGCATGCCGAATACCGGAGTAGCTAGGATGGGTGGATGGTGGAGGTGCAGCTTGGGGTGCATAACCCCAATCGGCACCTTGCACCCTTCGTGGACTGGGGGAGCGGTCTAAATAGAGGTGCCGCTCAGCTGGTCGACTTCTCACTGATTGAGAAGGCCGTGAAGATGAGGGTGGTGGTCCAACCTGGGGTTCGAGGGCGAACTGCCCTCGGCCCCTAGATGGTCCTGAATGCCCTATAGTGTGTGTAGGGAACGGGGCCGAAGGTTGGGACAGATAAGCTTCATCTCTCCCCTGCGGCGTGCGTCCGTCCAGAGAGTCCCACACCACATACTGTTGATTATCGTATGGAGCCGTATCAGGAGGTAGCCTACCTTTACGGCGGGACGGCGGTCCCTCGCTACCTTGGGTGGAGGGAACCAATTGGTCTTTGGCGATCGTCCTGGGCGGACCCTGGTTGGCTTTGCCGGCTTGCTTTCGTACCGGTGTGGGAGAGCACTCTGGCTCAGCCTCAGAGTCACGGTGTTCCCCCCCTTCCCACTGTCTGTTGTCATCAGCAGAAGGGGGCGGGGTCTTCTCCCCATCTTCCCCAGAATCGGTGCTGGCTTCCTCCTCGTCATCCTTCTGCCTTCCATTTTGCTGCCTTTCAGCTAGCATGCTCTGGAGCTTCATGATCTCTCGATCATGTTGGAGTTCTCTCTGATAGAGGATCAAGGCTAACTTAGCTAAGTGAACCTGGATTGGTTTTGTACCATCCGGGTTTTCTATTTGATCAATTACAGCTTCTAGCTCGTCGCTACGCTGTTCTTCAGTGAAATCCCTAGAAGGGTAGTCGGGTTCTCGAGCAACCGCGACCAGTTTGGACAATATTTGTCCAGAAAGTAGGCCAGGTTCATAGTCGTGGGCCGCAGCGCCACCTGGTTGCTGGGAGTTGGTCAGTTCACTACTCTGTCCCTCCATTTTAACAACCGAACCAAAAATAGCCTAGTAGAGCTTCTGCAGATAGCTCAAGGCTGCACCTTTGGCAGCAACTGCTAGCTTTGTAGCAGAAAAACACTAAATTAACCTTTGTGCGCACAGGTTTTAGCGTTTTAAGATTGCACGGAATGCCGTGACTAACGCCTAAAATACTATTCCTTTCAGTATTTTAGCAAAAGCTGGTGCGTTGCCGTAGCAACGTCTTACAACACTTGCAGTGTTAAATATGCTAGTTATTCCTTCAGAATATTAGCAAACAAGGTGTTATCAGTCTTTGAGTGAAGGTTTCAGTTAGTTACAATAGCCACTGTGAGTTAAAGTCGCTAAATTAGCAGTTAATTTTAGCCTAAAAGGGTTAGTCAGAATTACTTACACGCTGCACCTTTAAGGAAAAACTGAATTTTAACCTAAAAGGTTAGCCAGAATTAATTACACGTTGCACCTTTAAGGAAAAGCTGAATTTTAACCTAAAAGGTTAACCAGAATTAATTTACACGTTGCACCTTTAAAGAAGCACTGAGTTACTGGTGAGAGTTCGATGCAGCTTCCTGCTCAGCGAAATCAGCACCACTCTGTTGCTGGTTCAAGGCTGAACAACGGATTATTTTTAATTCAAGCTCTTTGGATTTATTTGTTTGTTTGTGCCGGATAGAAATCTCTGTGTATCCAAGCCTCACACGGCCGCACCAATAAAATGTTGGGGTTATTAGGAGCGAACAATTCGTAAGCGTTAACTTACTTTTGGATTCTTCAATAAATTCTGTAAATATGTAAATATTTACTGATTTATTAATTAATTAAGATATTCTTAGATATACGGGGCACCATTCCCCTTTTTCCGGGGAAAAATTGAATCCAAAACTCTTATCAGTCTTTCTTGAAGTTCGTAGAATCCTTGGAGCAGAGACTTCTCTTCGACACAACAAAGCTACTGGACACAAAAATCTGAATTTTATAACATTTAATTAACAATTTGTCAAATGAATAAACAGTGGAATAGGGTAATAATAACCATGTGATATGATTGAAGATGGATGTGTTTGCATGTGATGGAGGATGTATGAATGGGGTCCTTTGTTCTCACAAAGGAGTAGTGTGTATGTGTGTGTGTGTGTGTGTGTGTGCGTGTGTATGGATTCAAAATGGAGTCTTGAATACAAGATGGCTGACCCCTTTGTCTGGCTAAAGTGTGGGTGGCAACTTGCACTTTAACTTCCAAAGCACTTAGAATCAGTAGTAACTTAACCTTAAATCACTCAAAACATTTCAAAAGATCATGAAACAACACAAAAGATTAATCACAAATTAATATCTTTTAGTTTCAGCCTGGCCATGACAGAAACCATTTTAAGATACCAAACAATGATCAATAAGCAGTTTATTCTTTCAAAATGACCCGACGGACGTGTTTGGGACGAAAGAGGAAAACACGAAGCTACTTTTTAAGCAATAGACGCGGTTTATTGCTTATTCTGGACTATAGAGGAAACGGGAGAAGAAAAGGAGAGAAAAAAATGAGTTTTCTGATCACCAAAGCAGCAAGGCGTCCCCCGCTGTTATGACTTGACGGTTCTCCGTTTTTCTCCGCAGTTTCCAGCGTCATCCGTCGGTTTGATGCTTTCTCCGTTGTTTGGCGTTCACGAGTGTTTCTCCACGGGCTCCGCAGTTCTGTGTCGTCAAACATCAGCTGGAGGGGAGCAGAAACGAGCAGATCTGATGGGCTTGCAGTTTAGTTTCCAGCAGTTCCGTGGGCTCAACTTGGCACTTAGAGCTTCCGCGTGCTCAAGTTGACGGAGCGTTCGACAAGCGTGTCCTTACCGCCAGGTATCCTGGGCAAAAGAACGAGGTTTCTTTGTCTCATTCATGATTTATAGTCTTTGAAGTCGCGGGAAAGCTCCAAGCTCCCGCCTCCCGCACATGCGCAGAACGTGTTTCTGGTATTAGGCGGTGACATCATCCCAATGCTTCCGTGTGCAAAGCATCATGGGAAATGAAGTTTCTTGGCGCTGATGTGATTATTTGCTTTCAGAGCAATTTAAGCACAGTCATTTTGGAGAAAATCACTGCATAGTAATTTCCTCATGAGGTCAGACCCTCAACAATAGAAAAGACCTGGTCACAAGGCCCCTCCTGCGCTCTTGCGCCTGATCCCTCCATCCCTCAATTCCATTACACACGCCCCTCTTCTTCCCCGACCCGGCATCCGCTTCATCGAGCACTCCATCACGCATTCCAACAGCTTTGTCGACAAACTTTGCCAGACCAACCACACGACGACGAAACTGAGCAATTCGGTTCTCACTGAATTACCATGCAGCCTCTCAGATCGCGTCAATCCTTTTGCTGACGTCAAGAAAAAAAAAACGCTCCCAGCTTCAAGACAGATTTATCACAACTTTCCAGGGGCCTTCAGCACTTGAAGATATTACACGGTATTGAAGCTGCTCAACATCCGCTGTCTAATGAACAAATTCATGAAAGCAGACAAGTTCAATGAACGTCTGGTAGTTGATGAATCTATACTCAAAGTTATCTGACAGTTTGTAAGTGCTGGGGGCGAATGGGAAGAAAAAACAGCTAAAAGAAACATGTCAGGCAGAAAGCAGAGTGATGGGGAGGGAGCATGACGCCGGGTTTAGGTGGAGACAGACTGTCAGGTCTTTTTGTTCAGCTCAACCTGTCAACCAAAGACAAAAGAAAAAAAAACCAAAATGGTTCACTCAGAGAATGCCCAAAGCACACAATTGCATTTGACATCCCTCGAGACTTGAGGAGACCGTTTCAGTTGCTTTCTGGAGAATACTATTTGTTTTAATAAATGTTTTCACTCCTCCGCCTCGTGCTTCCTCTCCATGTTCCACTCAGCTTTACTTTTATCTCCAGGAAGGCGACTTCTCATTAACTCAAAGCGCACTGGCTGTCCTCAAGCCTTGCATTTACACTCCCACCTATTTTCTGGAAAAGATCTATTATGATGAAAGGCAGCCCATGTGTAAGAGATCTGGTGCATCATATAAAAGAGAGAAGGGAGGGAAAAAAAAGGGCTTTCCATCAGCGCCATCACGCTGACAGCGTATCAGCTCGGATCAGGAACAATCCTGACTCCAAAATGATCAAGGTTAGATATAGGTACACACACAGGCAAACACACGCTGGAAACACAAGAGTGTAGCTGCACACGCAGCTGGGAGAACACACACACACACACACACACACACACACACACAAATCCACAGAAGCCAGCCGATATCAGGCGACGGGTTTTTATTAAGATGGCAGACTTGCTGCAGGCAGCCAGGAAGGTACTGTAGGTTCTGGGACAGTGGATGCCATTTTCCCTCAATTTTATTTCCTTTCCCCATTTTCAGAACCCATCCTCATCCCTGGCCACCCATTATCACGGGGCAGCAGATGGTTTCCCTCTGACTTGACAAAAGCCATACAGGAGAGGAGGAGGGGAAGGAGGAGGAGGATGAGGAGGATGAGGAGAGGAGCCAGATAAATATTTTTTTTACTTGAGCCAAACCATTCTGTTTGTTGTCCTGTTGACTGGAGACAGTTTGTGTTTTATACAACAGGCGTGCATATGGACCTCACCGTCAAAGTGAGCAACGTGGCACTTCAGTGCACGTGTTGGAATTCATATGGAGAGCCCATGAAACTGTGAAACTTGAGTTGTGCTTCAACTAAAATTTGTTTTGATTCAAACAATTGATGCTCGTTAATATTAAACAGTAATAGCACAGGTTCTGCACAGAATATCGAATCCTCGGTTTGCAGAAACATTATTTCTGACCTGATTGATGAGCTAACAGCTAGTCTGAACAGCACTAAGACAAAATGTAATGCTGCCGTTTTGTTCAAAACACAACTGCTGCTAGAATGACAGCCTGATGCTAAGCTGACTATGATAATCTTTTAGATTTTTGTTATTTAAAGGGACTTTATGGACTTTTGAATTTTTATGCACACGATTGCCCCCTCAGGCCAAAAGCGTAACGGTAGCTTCAATAGTAGGCTCGTGCACGAGGTGCGCATGCTGTACGTGCACACTCCTTAACGAAAATAACAGCTGAGACAGTCCCTTGTGTGTGTGTGTGTGTGTGTGTGTGTGTGTGTGTGTGTGTGTGTGTCCCGGAGGACAGAGGACAGGAGAACACGCAGCTAATTAATTCAATAATTTGGTTCTGTACCTTTCTCTTCAGCACAGCCGACGAAGGTTTATGATGGGTCAGTCCTCCTGCATGCTCAGATCATTCCCTTCCCTTGCTTGAAAAATTGTTCCAAAATGAAAGTTGAACCCACATCTTTTTTATCTGTGAATTCAATGCCGTTCGGCAAGTCTCAAATAAAAATTTGGGCATCTTACTGTAAAAAAATATACCATTAATGTAAAAAAAAGAAACTCTAAATAAACGATATTCACAGTGATTTAATTCAGTGTGGGATTTTACAACTTTAATGATTTTCTCATCTAAAAAAGCTTGGAAGTATTCTTGTCACTTGAAAGAATAAATGCAAGAATTAAAGTAACCAATGCTCAAATAAATATTGTCTTAAATGTAAATGGATCGAATCTAAAAATATTCACAAACCATAAATCTACAAATTGTAGTTTGGTTTTCCCACTAATCCACAGCATAATTTAATCCCGTTGGTTTCTGCGGTGCCAGGACTGCCCAACGTTGCTCGTAGATCCAGGTTTTTCCTCTCTAGCTTCCCATTGACTGAGGGTTTCAGAGAGACAGTTCTTTGTTCAGCCTGAACCATTTCTATACTCGGACCGCTTGCACCATGTTACATAAGCCTTTACTTCTTCCTAAACCTTTACACGAGATTAAATCCATCTCAACCAACAGCCTTTAAACAAGATATCAACTCTATTTTCAATGCAGAGACCAGCTAGAACCTTTAAAACGGCTATCTAAGACACATCGCTGTCCAACAAAGCAGTTGTACTGACGAAAATAAATCCCACATGTCAAAAACACATTTAACTAATCTGAAATTAAAGTTTTGTGTCAGAAAACCATAAAAAACGACGCAGGCCGAACAGTAAAAAAGAAACGTTTGATCATAAAGGAAAGAAAAGCAAAGAAATATGCAAACAAATTGACATTTCATGCACCCAAAAGGTTGTTACAATGCTATATTTGAAGAGCTCTATATCAGATTACATTTTGCTGCATTGTGTTTTTCTTTTACTATGTTGACTCATCTGTGCACACGAGCGCAAACAGCAGAACTAGCAGCATGGTCCCTTTCTGTGAAACCTCTGATTCCTGTACACATGTCAGGACGGTGCACGGATGAGACGGTGACTCCATCAGGATGAATCAGTCCTGCACACGTCCTCCTGGGCCGTGGTCTAATTCTGCTCGGCCCGGCGGGTATGTCCTCGGACGTTGGCAAACACTGACATCTGTCTCTACGTCCTGCTACAACGTCCTGCAGAAGCAGGCATTATTATTGTTTCTAACAGAGATTTTTTATTTTATTTTTGCCACAGGCTACCATCTGCTGTTTGTATGTATAGGAGGGGCCTTGTTGTGATCCAGGACTGAGGGCTTTGATTGCTTTGGGTTATCCACGTCCAAATAAACAGAAAGCGTGTGCTTGTGGCGTTGTGTTTGTCTTTGCTTTATGTTTTATGCCAGCCTTTGTGTGTGTGAGTTATTGAACCAGTTTAAACCCATAAAAAAGGCCAGGACGTCGCTTTCACAGAAAACTACAGCTGAGGACAATACGCAGAAGACACAGCTCTTATTGTACTTCAAATTCAACCTTTTGTTATTAAAACGCTTCAGTTTCCTCCCAGACATTATTATTAATTTTTGGAGAGGGATGAGTGAACAAAAAGCTTTATTTCCAAAGCAAATCAGATTATTAAGTTCTTAAAGCACACACACACACACACACACACACACACACACACACACACACACACACACACACACACACACACACACACACACACACACACACACACACACACACACACACACACACACACACACACACACACGCACACAAAACACACTTCCTGCTGTAGAAAGCACGTTAATTGTTTTAGCTGATTTTTATTCCCGAGCGGACGACATGGGAAGGTTCCAGTACCATCGGTGGTCCGGCACTAAGCTACAATTACGGTTTAATTTAAAAGTATCCGAGAAGGTAAACCTCAGCAATCAGCTGGCCATCTCCTGGGAGATGCAAGCACACAATTTTAATCATACAGAAATTTCATTTACAGCATCCGCCTCCATGCCGGTGCAACAGTAAAATAATATCACACTGTAATTCCATCGCATGGAAAAAAGAAGAAAAAAGAAATGTGCAGGCGAGGAAATGAAATTTAACTCTTACAGAATGGCATTTTCTTCCCTTTGGCCAGGAACGGACTGATACAGTGAATTTGGTTAAAACGTGGAAGGAGAGGGAAATAATGGCTTTCCTCGGGGAAAGGAAACAAAAAGAATGGAAGCGCTGGAAGGAGAGAAAGATTGAAAACTGGAGTAAGACCAAACCATCCATCAAGATGCTTTGCATCATTGCCTTCGACAGATCATTTAAAGCTTTTATAAAATGCAGAAGAGACAAAAAACAGGAGAGAAAAAAATCTGCATTTATTTTTGTGACCCTCCATCCAAAAACTCCAATCCGAGTGTGGTCCAAAACTGACCAGGAGCATTAAGCAGGGCACAAAAGCGCACAACTCATTCTCCTCCGGAGACTATTCACTTACTGCATAAAGGTATCTCCTCTCCATGGCGGCTCGCTGACACCTAAATGTGGACCAGATTTGTTCTGGAGTTCTGTCATAATGGCGGGGAAGGCATGGAGCCGAAGCTCAGAGCGGCTGTGTCCAATCCGTTAGATCGGAGCACAGCAGAGATTCTCGCTGGTAAACAAAGAGTCTACGACGCCATGTTTGGCAGCTATCTTAAAAACCAACTGGTGCACCGACATCCAGGTCTTAAAGAAGATGCGTATTTGGCGTAAATGTTGCAAACGAGCGAATCACGTGTGATTATTTATGTTTTGAAAGGTATGAATGAAAACTATTAAAAACGCTGGAGCTTCTGTTTGCTCGGTGAAAAGGAAATGAACTGAATTTTGTCCTTAAATCACTCAAACTGTGAAATCTGAATGACATCTTGTGTGTTACCATGAATATAGTCCAGGAAGAGAAAAGATAAACGGTTCAGTGGAAACTTTCCTAAAGATTTTTGATCATCTTGGCTTATCTTTCATGTTACTGTGCACTTGCCATCATTTACATCGACTGCCTCTTTCTGTGGGAAATTGAGCAGTTTGCTAAAATGTCATCTGCACAGCCGGACGATATTCCTTCATACAGAATAAATGTCAGCCATTACAGACAGCCCGCTGCTCAGAGCTGGGAGTCTGTGCAGCCACATCTGAAAACCTAAACAAAGTGCGTCCTTTCAGGATTGCAACGTTTAACACAGACGACACTGACCCCGAGCAGCGCAACACGCAAAACACAATGAGAACCCAAGCGTCCTGAAGGGTGTGTATGCTACTGATTAACCACAGAGCGGGGTGCAAATACAGACTCTGTAATTTCATGCCCCGAGCTGAACGAGTGAAGGGGAACGGACTTGGCTTCCACTGAAATTCCAGCTAAGACACTCCGAGGGCTCCTGGCTCAACGCACACGTTCCAAAAAAGAGAAGCGTGATCGTGGAGGCGAGGCCGATAGGCTTCAGTGAAAAAGCAGGGATGGAAAGCCCGCCTAATATCCCATGAGTACGCTGAGGTTGCAGCGTTTGCCCTCCAAACCCTACCTCACCCTCTTCCTTTCCTCCCTCGTTCCTCTTGCATATAAAACAAACGTCTCAGAGCTGCCAAAACACCAAGAATGTGTCTTATCTGGTGGGCCGAGCAGCGTGTTGAAGCTTCTCAGAGGGAGGGGGGGGTGACCAGTGAGCGGTTGGACATGCGGGCTCTGGAGACTTCCTAATGTCATGGTAACAGCTCCCAGAGGACAGCAACAGAGACCACAGAGCTCTGCTTTGGAACCAGAGGGGACAGTTAGGCAAGCTATGCTATCTGGGCTGGGCCGACCAGGTACAGATGGAAATGGCCCATTAGAGACACGGGTCTCCAGCAGGCCGTGACCCAGCCTGATGAGGGGGGAGCGTTTGGGAGATGGGATATCCACCACCTGTCACAGCAACACCATCAGAGACCCACGGATCTCTGAGCAGCTTCTGTTTCTGGATAAAACGGAGACGAAATAATAAAAAACTTGGATACGAGTCCGACCTTCAATTAGATACGGTTATAAATGAGCATTAACTTTGGTTTTCTTTAGGAGAAACGGTATTCTCTCCCCCACGAGTGCAACATGAGGGGCTTTGAGAAGAAGATGGATGACCCACGTAATCTGTAAGGCAAATATCGTTTTTTTTTTATTTTATTGGGGCAGAAAAGCCGAATAGCAAATAAACCGTATGGCGTGGATGGAAATCAGGAGGAGATGCGGCAGTAACAAGTGCTTGTATAAATATTGCTCCAAGGACCAAGAACACTAAATGAAAGAATTTCATTACCTCCTAAAGCATATACAACTGTAGCTTTGCAACACACAATGCGGTGCTTCGGCATTGCCTTGACAGTGAAATACACGGTGAATACTAGATCAAATGAGGCGGAGTGTCGGGCTAAGCTACAGAATATAGAGCGTTTGAAAAGGCCTTCTGTTGCCACGATGTAACAGCTAAAGACCAACCTTCAGCTTCCTCTCAAAGAGTTAGTCGCTGTGTTTATTTGGGTTAAAAAGCAAGAGACGTTTTTTTTTTCCTCCCCTCTCCCGTTTTCTGCTATATAACCTCAGATGCCCCTTGCTCTTATTCCTCTCTTACTTCTCTATCACAGCAACGGCCAAAAAAGATGTGATGGGAAATCAGAGCGAGTGGGCCCAGAGAGATGCTCACTTCACAGCGTGCAGAGGTTTAATTGAACTAGAACAGAGCTCCCTAACCCGCGCGTCGGCCAACAGCAGCTAAATACTCTGTAGCACATTTACACTGGACATCTGTGCATATGACTAATAAAGTTTTAAAAACAAAGAATCTTTGGTTCAGTGATGGACCCTACCAATTATTAGACCACTTTAGAGATTTAAAAAGAACTCTTCAAGTTATTTTCCAATTCTGCCTTAGAGAACAGAAACAGGCAATCCGCCGGATTATATGGAGTCTTTTCACTTCTGCAGATAAGCAAAATCCTTTTCTGACGTCGTCAATATGGACTGGAAGATCTGAGCAGTTTCCGGTCCAAGCTACAGAATACCCAAACAAGTATTTGAAAAGTACTGATTAAACCCTAACCCTAACTAAACATCTGTTATTTTACATGTTGTTTTTTTTTTTTTTTGTTAAATCTTCATAACATCTAGAAGCCAGACAAAGGTGAAGGCAAAGGTTTGCAAGGCAGCAGACTGATAACTAGCTGGTATGCCAAGAAGACAATTATACAAATTTTACTTTTTTTGTGTTTGACACTTATTCAGATAACAGAAACGTTCCCAAAGAAAAACCCCGTGAATTTAATTTGGTTCCGATAGTTTGATACAAGCGTCTGATTTGAGTTTCCTCAGTAGTGTGGCTGGGTGGGCCTAGCCGAGCCTCGCCACCACATGCATCAGGGTCATGCAGCACATGCAAAGGGCAGTACGTGGAAATTATCCACCATAATGGTGGATGGGTGCATTTCCACCAGCCTTGAAGCATTTTGAAAGCATCCCAGACGCAAAGTCATGTGTCTATCCAATAACTTTACGCTTCGAGTCAATTTTTTACACGCTACTCTTCCAGAACGTTTCAAGCTCAGTAGTTCAGATTATGGGTTGTATCGACTAGTCGACCAGTCGACTTCCCTGCTCTGTAGTGACTTTTATGCATTTCATTGACTAGTCGCTGTCACGTGATAATGACCGACAAGACGCAGTCCTCGGAAAAGACAGCAGGTGACGAGCCCCTGCGCGTCGGGAGGCGACGCGCTGTGCCAGAGCGCCGGTATCTGACGCCCGTCGTAAAACGGACATTTGACCGAATTGTGACCTTTACCCTCTTGCAATTTAACCTTCCCCTCACACCCATCCTAACCTTAACCAGCTTGCGCATGCAAAGCTCTGATCGTTGACGCGCTCCAGACATCTGCGTCCTGAGCACGGCCACAGTAACATTATCAAATCAGGTGTCGCCACCTCAAAAACAAATTTAACATGTGATCGTTCATGTCGGCTCATTTCCTTTTATGTTTTCTGTCTTTTATTTGTGCCTGATGCTTTTCGCTGCTGTGGAGCGAAGTGTATCACCTGTTTTGTCCTCCGGTGACGCACCTCACACCGGCGCGCAGCGCGCACTCCGCTGTTTTTGCGGTCGGTAGATCTTTTAGAACTGCAGTTCAAAGGTAACTCATGAGGTGAATATATATGAAGCCAGGTAGCAGTTTTTCTTTAGGATTGAGAGGAGATGCAGGAAGATAATAAACAGACAGGACAGAAAAATAATCAAATAAAAACAAGTTAGTTTTTGTACCTGCTGGTTGCAACAAACAGACACCACTGAAGGTAATCAGAAGTGAGGAACAGAAAATGAAATAATTATTTTAATGTTTAGAGCAGCAGGAACTCTGAGAGGCTGCAGGCGCATCAGTGAGTTTGCGGCCGCTGCACAGGGGGAGGGGGGAGAGGGCTGAAGCAGAGCAGTATAGATGCAGAAACTACTGTTGTTAAAAGAGATGTGTTTAACTTTGAAAATGTGGGCTCAATTTTAATTGTCAAAAACTCCAGCGAACCAACCCCCCCCAATGCGTCGGAAAAACACGCTTGGTCACCCATCGTCAGTTTTAGCTGCTTCAGGTGTATGACGTCATCAACGACTAGTTGAAGTCGACTCAATTTTCATTACTTGGCGGTCGACTTTAAAAAAAATTAAGTCATGCAGCCCCTAGTTCAGATTAGGTCAGACAGGAAGTGAAACATGAAAGGGGTGCAGTTTTCAAAATAAAAGTCACGAACAAGTTTCCATTTGATTAACAAGCAAAAAATAGTACATCAAAACCTTTGTAGCCGAGGTAAACAGAACAGAAGATAGACCGCAGACCCGACTTGTTATTAGCTACGTGAACTGACAGTCTAGCAGGTTTCCGGTGATTTCATGACTATTTGGGATCAGCTACCACTTTGCTTCTGATTTGCTGCTGAAGTGCTCCTGGTGGGAAGGGAGCTGGAAGGTAGAACGCATCTTTTTGTACTTATGTTACACACTGTTTATGTGTTCAGTGGAAAGCCGGGTTTAGAGACATAGAGAGGACTTCCATCTTCCAAAGGGAACTCTGAGAAGCTGCTGCTCCTCCTCATCAAAAGGACACACACAAGGTAGTTCAGGCTTTTGATTTGGATCCCTCTTGGCTGCCTTCCTCTGGAGGTTTTCCAGGTACTGGCAGGAAAATCCAGGGCAGAACCAACAACTTTTTAGTTTAGAAATCCTATCCCATGTCGAAATATCTTGCAATCACCCAAGGTGAGCTGAAGAGGGAGGAAGAGGTTTGAGTTCTCCTAGATCTGCTGTGGTGGAAAACCAATGAATGGTTGAGGCTTTAAATACTCTCCTTCAGTGAGCAGTGAATTTTTACAGGAAGAAAGGGCTCAGAGAACAAGGAATAAAGCTCCATTTTCTTTATCTTTTCCCAACTTTAATGTCAAATATGGCTGCATGCTCCAAACACCCAAAGGAAGTCAAAACCTTTTAGCATTGTTAATCTGCAACTTCTTCACTTAACTTAGTAAAGGAATGCAGTTAAAATGAATGTTCTATCAACACCGTCTTGTTTATTATAATGGAGTCCTTTATTTTCCCCAGTCAGACATTCAGAAAAGCTTTTTTTTCGCAAATAATCATATAAAATTAGCACATAAAGGCTAATGTTACCAGCCTTTGACTAAAACTGCCAAGCTGACTAATGTAGAGTTTCTTTTATGGTTCTAGATCACACACTGGCCCAAACCCAACTACATCACAGCTCTAGAAAACTCACGAGTAACCGTTTTTCTGATGTGTTGCAGCTGATTTCAGCGAGCATCAGTAAGAAACTCAATTCCTCTCTTTGGGGCCGAAGAGTTTCAAGATGATTGTCAGAAAATCATGTCAACTAGACTAAAAGGGTCATAATATCCCCTTTAGGCCTGAAAAGCATGTTCATGATTTAAGATGAGCTGAGGTTTCCCAGGACACGTCGGCCAACTGAATTACAGACGCTCTGTTTAGTAACATCAGTCCAAAGCTGGAATAAATACTGAAGGTCTGTTGGGTGCGTTTATCTTATATCTGGTATTTGGTTAAACCAAACTGAGATCTGGTCGCCCTGGTAGTGCAGCTCGTTCTGACTGGTCTGAGATCTGTCGGTCTGCATCCTCAGCAGACACACACACACAGAATCTGTTGTTTTTGTGTGGCGACAGCTAAGAATGGCACTTTTCCCTGTGACGTAGAAGAGGCTGGTTTGTTCTGTGTCGCTTAAGCTTGGTTTATGCTTGACGCATTCACTTTCCGCTTGGTGATGCGGCTCGCGGATGGAACGCGCTTCGCAACTCGCAGCGTTTATGGTTCGTGCGGCTTGTCTCTGCGGTGAGCCAATATTCTCCCAAACTGTAGGGGGCAGCATGGAGCTCTACGGCATGCATCCAACACTACACCATAGTAGAAGTAAAAATTACTGTTTACAACATGGCATTCCAGCATTTTTTAACAGCATCCTCTCTTTTCCGACAGTGCGAGCTACTTCTCTCCAAGAATTATTAACAACATGTTGATCACAGTGATCTTTGAGAACTGAATCATACAAATGTCTGTATTTACGAACCTCTGCCATACTAGTTCTTGCCAGTCCGCCATGTTTTTCTGCATCCGACCGTCCGCGTGGTTAGAAAATGTCCTAGGTGTGCGGTGCGGAAAGTTTGGGCCGTACGGAGGCGCGGTGGAGGGGTGTGGTTGTTAAAATGATGCAATTTCGCCGCGCGGAGCCGTGCGGACCTCGCGGATGTGTCAAGCATAAACCAACCTTCAGTTCCTGTTTTTTTCCTTCCTTCCACTGATGCAGGCAATGACATGCATGTTCAATAAGGAGTGACCGATCAGATTTCAAAAAGAACACCTATTAAATAGTTTGAGTGTATGAGCTCTTTAAAAAGTCCAAAACTGTTAGATGACTTCCATTAAAATACTTGATCTTTAGTTTTGTAGTTTATATTTAGTCTAAACCGTTAAACAGAAATTTCTGTGCAATTTAACAAACTCGATAAGCCTCACCCTGCTTTAGATTTTAAATTAAACAGCCATAGTTACCTGTTCCACTCATAAACTCAAAATGAGCAAGTAAGTAGCTACCACATTTTATTAGGATTTCCAAAAACAACAGTTTTAAGTCAGGTAATGACGAGTCTAGATTACCAGCTGCAGAAAGCCCCTCTGACTGCTTTAGTGCACCTACACTGATAAGACTCTTTCATTTACTAAAAGGCCCTTCTAGATGAGGGGGATTAAATACATGCTGATTGTGCATCAAGGCTTCACAGGAAACTAAATTAACGGCGGTAACGCAAATCTAATTTTATATGTAATACAACTTAAGTGACGGAAGCCACCCAAACAGCCGAGTTCCTGCAGCAACACACTCAACCTGTAGTGATGCTCCAACCTTTCAGGATTTAGTCTTGGAACCTCCAGACCCGGGGGTTTGTGAAAAAACTGAAAGACTGGTTTTATCCCACAAGATGAAGTGGTCAGAGCAGTTCTGCACTCCTACGAGCACAGGAGGGAGTCCACAGAGCGCACTGCTTGGGGTAAGACGTACACTGAAGAGACACGCTGGGATCATTAGAGACCCGAGTCTGCTAAAGAAAGTGAAAAATAACCATGAACTGGTGGATAAACAGACCTTTGCTTGAATTATGGGAGGATTTCTTTCTTTTTTTCCAAAGCTGAAGACGTTTCTGTTTGGAGACGCCTTTCAAGTGTGTGTGACTGAGCTTCTTCAAATGCTAATGCTGCTCTATACAGATGGCAAAAGTAATTTCAAGGTCCATCTCCTGGGTTTCTGTACTGAAAGATACAATTAACAAGTAAAATTAGAATGTTCTTCAATCTCGGTTGATGTCTCCATGTTGTGCTGTTTAATAAAAAGACATTTTTTTTTAGTTAAAAAGCAGCTTTAAACTTGTTTAGTGCATAAATATTCAGGAACCAACAGCTCCTACTTTACATAATAAATTCTATTAGCACAAGTTACCATTTTTGGATGAAAATAACCCCAGAAAAAAATATTCGTTGTGTCTCCCTTCTTATTATAAACATGTAAAAGTCTACTGTAGGCTTCAAGAACCCCAAGAGCTAAACTCCATGCAGTTTAGCTGTCAGTACAGAAGATTCAAACGTTCTCTACTTCCTTGTTTTCCGTTTTGAAGACTCTCTAGGAACTCAGTTGTAGCGAATCACACAAACAGTGCACGTGTCAAGGTGAAATTCCTGCAGCTTTCGTCTCTTCTTCCACATTCCACCTTAAACGAGACACCAAATGTAGCTTAGCACCTAATTTGCCGGTGGAGTGGGCATCCAGACAGAGATTTGTTTTGCTGTGTACATATTCCACGTGGGACAGCCATGGGGATTCAAAGAGAAGGGAAAATGATGCGCTTGAGGCCAGTTTAGAAATCTTCTTTTCTTTCATGTTGTATTTTTAATTGTTGTAAGTCTTTGCTTCGCAGGAATGGACAGACATCAATAAAAATCTTTGAGCCTGATGATTACTCGCTTCCACAGATGAGTCATGTTACTTGAAACTGTTCCTGCAGCCAAAAATAAAGCTTTGCATATTGCACAGCGGTGCAGTTTACCTGGAAAGCCTTCTGTCTCTCTGTCAACTCATTCATCTGGGACGACTTCACAGATCGATAACATGCACAAACAGACACCATTAGTGGTTTAAATGTCCCTCTGAATATTAGCTCTAGGCTGTAATTATGTTCCAAACTATTTCTAATTACTCTGTAGGAGGTTCTTGTAGACTAAGCTTTACAGCAACAATGTGTTTTCTAGTCAGTGTATCTAAAGGTTCATTCTTTTAGCTGTGACTCTAGTTGGGATTGAAGTTACCATTCACTCCTTATTGCATCAACTGTGGGTTTTAATGCATGATTTACAGTTTGGAATACTTATTCAATGCATTTTAAAATCAAGAATTAATAGCACAAATTAGAGTTTTTCTTCTCCTCATTTCTGCATCCATCCCTACTTTGTAGGGATGTGAATCTTAGAGCAACTCACAATTTGATTCGATGCCGATTCGATTCAGAATCGATTCTCGATCCTCAATTTAAATCGATTCACAATCAGTATTAACAAAGCGTGTCAGCTCCAGGATTAACTATTTAGTTGTACACGTTAGTTAAAGCTATGGGACATTTTTATTTGACTTTAAACTGGTCATGCTCCAAAAATGCAAATTTACAATGTAAAATAAAGTGATTCTAAAACTGTAAACAGAAGCAATCTTTTGACCAAAAGGCAACATTTATTTTTGCTTACCTTGGAAAATATAACAAATCTGTAGTTACCCAACAGTAGCTTTGAAAGTAATACGTCAAATACTTTTCAAGTATGTGTAGAAACAAGTTACGCGAGTAATCCTGAGTACTCATTAATCAGCTTAGAAAATAAATATGAGAATATCTCAAATTTCTGAGTATGGAAAAAATTACATTCAAGTGCCCTCTCTCTTATCAGCAGATTCAAACATAAATCATCTCAATTTATGGGACCACAAAAGTAAACTGAGTACTGACTCTGCTAACAAAGATCAAAAAAGTGCATCTCAAACCTGTAACATGCCAAATATTTGAGTTCTTGGAATCGATTCTGAACCTTTGTGAATCGATTCTGAATCTTTATAAATAAGAATCCCGATTCAGACTTGAATTGATTTTTTTCAGCACCTCTACTAATTAGATTTGGTTAAATGTTTTTTCATGCTTAAATAAGCCACCAATGAGCTTCCGGTTGAATTCTGGTTGGAGTTTTGCCTTTCTGGGATAATTAGAATTTATTTAAAGGTTCCACATCATGCTAATTTAAAACTTTGAGAGCAAAGGTAGGCACAGTGTGATAAAATATTACCATTGGCACTGTTGAGATGTCGTTTATCTTTAATACAAGTTTTTTCATCAGCCTGAATTTATAACCAGAAATAAAACGCGAGATAAACTCTTCCCACGCCCATTCCAAGAAAATGTGTCTACAACAGCGTCTTAGGTGAGTCTGTTGTTGTATTGGCTATGGTAGTGCAGTGGTCAAGTCATCTGCCACTTCAGTTTTGCCATGTGCTGATGCTGGTTTGATTCTCAGTGGTGTACGCAGTAGTTTATATTGTCAGCTGAAGCAGATTTCATGTATTCATATTTTAGTTTTATTGATTATTTTCTGCAAAATATTTTGTGCCTCTAAACATCTTTGAATTTGGTCATTTCCAAACAGCATTTTAGTTGATTTACTCTGCTCAAGTCACATGGACTCACACTGGCAAAATAAACAAAGAAAAAAAACAACAACAGATTAGTTCTTACTTTTGCACTATTGAAATGTTGGCGATATGATACGTATCACGATACAGGGGAGACGATACAATGTATCACAATATATTATGATACATTTAGTCAGACGTTATTATCGATTTTTTTAGACTGAATTTATTGTAGGAAAATTCAATAAACAGTCCAAAATCGGGGAACGGGTCCTGACTGTTGTTTGTGCTTATGGGCCAAATATCAGTTCAGAGTACCCACCCTTTTTGGAGTCCCTGGGACGAGTGCTAGATAGTGCTCCATCAGGGGACTCCATTGTCCTGCTGGGGGACTTCAATGCTCACGTGGGCAATGACAGCTTGACCTGGAGGGGTGTGATTGGGAGGAACGGCCCACCTAATCAGAACTCGAGCGGTGTTTTGTTATTGGACTTCTGTGCAAGCCGCAGTTTGGCCATAACGAACACCATGTTCGAACATAAGGATGCCCACCGGTACACTTGGTACCAGGGCAGCCTAGGTCACAGGTCGATGATAGATTTTGTAGTCGTATCATCTGACCTGCGGCCGTATGTTTTGGACACCCGAGTGAAGAGAGGGGCGGAGCTGTCAACTGATCACCACCTGGTGGTGAGTTGGATCAGATGGCAAGGGAACATGCCGCGTAGACCTGGCAGACCCAAACGCATAGTGAGGGTCTGCTGGGAACGCCTGGCAGAAGAACCTGTCAAGACGGTCTTCAACTCCCACCTCCGGCAGAGCTTTGACCACGTCCCGAGAGCAGTGGGGAACATTGAGTCCGAGTGGGCCTTGTTCCACTCTGCGATTGTCGAGGCGGCTGTTGCTAGCTGTGGTCGTAAGGTGGCCGGTGCCAGTCGTGGTGGCAACCCCCGTACCCGCTGGTGGACACCAGAGGTTCGGGGAGCCGTCAGGCTGAAGAAGGAGGCCTACAGGGCGTGGCTGGTCTGTGGGTCTCCGGAGGCAGCAGACAGGTACCGGATAGCCAAGCGGGGTGCAGCAGTGGCAGTTGCCGAGGCAAAATTTCGGGCGTGGGAGGAGTTTGGTGAGGCCATGGAGAAAGACTATCGATCGGCTCCAAAGAGGTTCTGGCAAACTGTCCGGCGCCTCAGGAGAGGAAGGCAGCAACTCGCTCACACTGTTTACAGTGGGGATGGGGAGCTGCTGACGTCAGAGAGAGTATTATAAGACACCTTTCGTCAAACATTTTGACAGGTCTATTGTTCTTTGACCTTTCATTCCTATTGTTCATTTGACCCTTGACCTTGCCCCCCCCTTCCTATCATTAATCAAATGGACAGGTGTATTGTTCAATCTTTGCCCCCCCCTTCCGTATCATTAATCAAATGGACATGTGTATTGTTAATTGTCCAGATGGTTTAGACCCCCCACGCCGCATCATCAATGGCGTATTGTTGAACGTGTCCAGATGGTCTAGACCCCCCACGCCGCATCATCAATGGCGTATTGTTGAGCGTCCATGATATTCCACGTCATAGGCTAATGTGTGTAATGGTGTGTGGTTTCTTTTTTGTGATAGCCCATCGGTTCCCACAGCCCCTCCCTTCTGAGTGTAATCCTATTGTGTTTAACTCTTTAAAAGCTCAGATCTGTCCGAATGGTGAAAAGCCGAGCTCTAAGAAAAAATGATGAACCACGAGGAGCTGAATGAAGCACCAGGCCGCGCTGAAGAGGTGCCTACAGACATGGCTCACTGACAGTGGATGAGTGCGGCCTAACTGTTGTGAATGACAGCCCCACACACTGTCAAGTACCTATGAAATGGTTGTACGTTTCCTCAAAGTTAAAGAATCTGTTTTTGTAGTAGCAGACAAGATGGTATGGTCTGCTAGCTCTTGAGTGAGTGGCAGAAGCTGAAGTCAATGCATGAACTTTTGCAGCCTTTTGCTGAACACACACAAACTCTTCAGAGTGACACATTTGTCTATGTCATTAATACTCTCTTTGAGATGTTCACGTTGGATTTCGTATGTTCAGTCTTAAACTTTGTGTTTAAATGTGTTATTTACATGCAGCTCACTGACACTTTTTGACCAGAACTAAAACTATTGTGTAAAACTCTCTGTCCAGCAGCACATCAAATTAATGGTTGTAAGCACACACACACACACACACACACACACACACACACACACACACACACACACACACACACACACACACACACACACACACACACACACACACACACACACACACACACACACACACACACACACACACACACACACACTTCTCTAAGAAGTAAAGGGATTACATTCAAACATTTGTCTTTGACTAAACCATTCAAACATTTCTATCACTTCACAAAAGCAATGGTTTACCATCCTAAACCATTTAAGGTCCTGTTGTAAACCAGCCTGCATACTCAAGCCTATAAGAACAAAAGTTGATCCTTACCTCAGCGTGATGCTTTTTAAGATCTGTTGAGCTTTCTTAAAGTTCATTCTAAACAATTTTGCACGGCCAGCGACTTCTGACAAAGCAAATTACTTCCTTTTTGTTCTGCAGGTGGCGGTAAGTTTTAAAACAAAGATCTGGCTGAACCAAATCGTCACAGAAACAACACACAAAAAGCAAATTACTTACTTTTTTTTGCAGGTGGGCTGAATTGAAAGAGTGGCGGGAAAGTTTTAAAAACAAAGTTCTGGTTCATTCTAAACAAGTTGGCACGGTGATACTCACAAAGCAAATGACTTGCTATTGTTTCAAAGAGCTATTTAGGTGAAAGCTTAACCATCGCCTCCTGCCTTTAGTGTCACATTTTGTTTTCACTGTCACACACACACACACACACACACACACACACACACACACACACACACACACACACACACACACACACACACACACACACACACACACACACACACACACACACACACACACACACACACACACACACACACACACATTGCTTCCTGCCTCAGAGAAAAGATTTGATCCATTTTGTAGGACCTATAACAGCTGAAATAAATAAAAAGCTGTTTATGAGGTTTGTTTTTTGGGAGGGGTGGATTAGTAAAGTCTCAGAGCAGACGTACCTCTGGTCAAACCTTTAATGACATACCTCCCAGAATAGTTAAACTAAGGCACATGCATGCCGTAAACGGATTTACACACGAGTGAAAGAGCTGCTACATTTTAACCAAAACATGAGCAAAGAATAAGAATAAGAAGAAGAAGCGATGGATACGTGTTTTGAATATAGCCTTCCTCTGCTAAAAACAACGTACGAATTGAGACATGATGAGATTTCAGGAAGAAATGTCCGGTATTATTTTTTGGATCGTAAAGGTTTTTTTATTTCTGCTCCAGGGAGTTTTGACGAAGCAATGGATACGAGCACACACACACACACACACACACACACACACACACACACACACACACACACACACACACACACACACACACACACACACACACACACACACACACACACACACAACTCTAAACAACCATTCATACATTTGTCTACCTATACAACAAAGCAAATGACTCTGTATTGTTTATAAACATTTTTTTTTCGACCAATCGCAACCGTTTTCTATTCATGATTTTTTTAAACAGCTGTATAAAATGTAAAAGCGCATTTTCGGAGTCGTGATTTGAGGTGTAACAAGCTAAGATGACGGGTAAGTTTTTAACTCAAGACGCAAATCTTTTTTTTTTCTCTTTCTGGTTTAACATCTTTATTTTCAGACGCTATTGTCATATCGGACGGCGAGTGGGAAGAAATTCCTATTGAGGAATTAACTTGTAAAACTCCGGTACCGGTCCCCCTGGATGATTTGTCTAAAATTAATCGCGCGGTCGAGAATCTGAGTGAGTGGATTTTATAAATATATACGTAACGTTCTTTTCTTCAACTGAGAAATATCTCATTTTACAGAAAAGGAGGGGGTTCAACCTTACCCCGGAAGTGATAACTTTTACCCAACCACGCCTCCATCCACCAGCCGAACCGTCTTACATTCGTATCAGCCCAGCCATACCGTCAGATCACACGGGAATGCGAGCGTGAAAGCTGTTCGTTACAGGACCGTCACGCCGCAGACGATCCTCGAAGCTGGTAAGTGATTACAAAATAGCGATTAATAAGTCAGAGATGTGTCGTTCATATTTATCGTTTTTATTCTTCAGAGCAACGTCCGACGGCCTACGCACCCCCAATATCTCAGCCCCCACCACCTCCAGCCCCTTCTCATGCGCGGACGGATGGTAACGATAAAAAAAACAACTGATTAATAAGTCAAAGATGACTCGTACACATTTACCGTTGTTTTTTTATCCTTTCAGAACAACATTCGACTGCCGCTTCAATATCTCCGCCCACACCTCCTCCATCTCCTCCTCCTCCTCCTCCTCCCCCTTCTCCTGCACAGGGTAAGAGATTTATAAAAAGGTGGTTATTTACTTCAAAGATGATTCGTTCATATTTTTTCATTATTTTTATTCTTTCAGAACAATCCGACAGCGACTCTGAAACCGCTGAACGTGGTCCTGAGCAGCCAGCCGGTAAGCTGTTTCACAAAAAGCTCCGCATAGTATATTAAATTTGAAGTAAAAAAGATGTTTTTATCCTTTCAGATGAAGAGGAAGAGAACGCACCACCTCCTGCACCTGTACAGAGTAAGTTAAATTTTATATATAATTTATTAAAAGCTCGTTCATTTTATTTATTTTTATTTATTTTTTTCATCAGAAAAACGACTGAAGAAAAAGAAAAACATCCGTCTTTCACCACTTCAGAGATTAAACAGGATGAAAATGGCCTACTTATTGCTGCAGGTCAACTCAGGCCTGGTCGAAGTGGTCCAACAAGTGCTGGCTCTGTAAAAGGAGGACGCAGATTTTTTCTTCATTTTTAGTAGGTTATTAATGTCTTTTGTATCATGAGTGAAAATTGGTTTGACGACCTTTCAGATTTGATTGAAGTAGATGGTGAATTAAATGTAGATTTGTTAGATCGAATTTTAGCCAGCCAAAATCCCTCAGATGAGGCCGATAATTTGGTGTTAAATGACTGGTTTGATTTAAGCGGACTGAGTGAAGTAGATGAATTAGCTTCAGATAGTGAGATCTTAGCATCCCAAGCCGTTTCAAACGAGGTCGATCAAATTCTAGCAAATTCAGATTCGCCTTCATCAGAAGCAATAAACGAAATATTGAGACAAATAGAACACCAGCAGCACGTAAACGAGGTCGATCAAATTCTAGCAAATTCAGATTCGCCTTCATCAGAAGCAATAAACGAAATATTGAGACAAATAGAACACCAGCAGCACGTAAACGAGGTCGATCAAATTCTAGCAAATTCAGATTCGCCTTCATCAGAAGCAATAAACGAAATTTTGAGACAAATAGAACACCAGCAGCGCGTAAACGAGATCGATCAAATTCTAGCAAATTCAGATGAGCCTTCATCAGAAGCAATAAACGAAATATTGAGACAAATAGAACACCGGCAGATCGGAGGGAGCGTAAACGCAGCTTTTAACCAGCGTGAAATTAGAGAGAGAGTGTCTTTTCAAGCAATCAACGACCCAGCCGAGTTTTATATTAATCTGATGGAAATATTAAACAGGTTTGCTGAAAGAGGAAGCCAGATCGCGCGTCCCAACGATAGAGTCCAGTTTGAAATTAATACTTTACACACGACACACCATGTTAATTTTAATTATGACGGATCAAATATGTTAAATCAGCTTCAGTATTTACTGGATCTGTTAGTCCAATCAAATGAAGCATTAGAGGCTGACAACGAATTTAATTTCAGACTGCAAGTGATAAATAATCCGTCCGGCGGTGGGAAACGAAAAATCGAAACCATTCTGGATCACGAATTAGTCAATAAAAAACGAAACCATCTCATTTGTCCTCCAGAGGCCAATCAGCCGTTGTGTTTTGCGCTAAGCATAGCCGGCCTGTTAAATCCCTCAGCGAGAGATACAGAATTAATGAATGTGGCTAAAAATATTCATCAACAGGCAGGGCTTCAGGAGCAATCAATCGTTTCATTTAGCGACGTGATTCGATTTGAAAATATTGTTCAAAGAAAAATAATCATTTTTTACAGATCCGACAGAATCATTTCTAAATTTGAAACAGATTTTAGCGATCGAACAAATCCGTTGTTCATTTTGCTACTCAATCAACATTATTACGGCATAAAAAATATTAAAGGTTTCTTAGGAGCCAAATATTTTTGTTCATGGTGCTTTTCCGCTTATAATAACATAAACGGACATCACTGTAAATGGTTCTGTCGCGTGTGTAATACCGATTTATGCAAACGAACAGAAACGTCTCTCATCACATGTTCTGATTGTAATCGAATATGCCAAAATGTAATATGTTTTCAAACTCACAAAACACCTGTTTTCAGGCCTCAAGCAAACAGGTTAGTTTCTCCTTGCGAAATGTTTACAAAATGCACCATTTGTAAACAAACTTATTACATCGCCATGGGTGGAAATGGTTCACAGCACGTTTGCTCAGCGACCAAATGCATCGTTTGCAAACAGTCGGTGGTCACGGACGATCATCGCTGCTTTATTCAGCTTGAAAAAAAAGATGACGGTTTAACGGAAAAGGTTATTTATTACGACACTGAAACGTTTACGGATCAGAACGGTGTGCATACACCTTTTTTAATCTGTGCAAAATCCGATTCAGGCGACGTTTGGGAGAAATTTGGTTTAGATTGCATTAAAGATTTTATTATGCAGATGCGTCGTCCTAAATTCAGCAATTATACATTTGTTGCACACAATGCGCGTGGATTTGATGCTTATATAATTCTGAGCGCTATGTGTCAATTAAAAATTGTTCCCAAAAATATACTCATGCAAGGCTGTAAAATCCTGAGTTTTCACGATCCAGATTTCGGGTTGAGATTCATTGATTCCTTAAGTTTTCTCATGATGAAATTAGCCAACCTTCCAGCTGCTTTGGGCTTTACAGATAAAACTAAAGGTTATTTTCCTCACAGATTTTCATCGCTTGAACATCTGAATTATAAAGGACCTTACCCAGATGTCAGCCATTATGGGTTTGAACAAATGTCTCCGGAGCATAAAAAAATATTTTTAGAATGGTACACCGATGTGTCTAAACAGCAGCTGTTTGATTTCAGAAAGGAGGCCGTGTTTTATTGTAGAAACGATGTGGAAATTCTGCGTAAAGCATGCGGTATTTTCAGAGAGGAGTTTTTTAATGAAACAGGTATCGACCCGCTGAAATCTGTCACGATCGCTTCAGCTTGCATGCGCGTGTTTAGATCAAAATTCCTAAAACCAGACACATTGGCCATTCCTTGTCCGCTCGGTTATCGACCGCAACAAAAACCATTTTCAAGTTCAAGCATCGTGTGGTTGGAATGGGTTTCACACAGTCAAAATGTAGACATTCAACACGCTTTAACGCCTTTGGGGGAGTATAAAGTGGGAGATTTTTATCTCGACGGATATGCTGTGATTTCAGGCGTCGAACAAGGGTTTGAGTATATGGGTTGTTTTTTCCACGGCTGTCCAAAATGTTTCTTACAGTCATCCATATGTCCTCTGAGAAAAATCACTTTTGGTGAAATTTATGACAAAACCGTCGAAAAGCTACAGTCGTTGGAAACTGTGCATCGATTAAAAATGAATGTCATTTGGGAACATGATTGGCAGGAGATGGTAAAAACTGATCCGGACGTGAAACAGTTTGTCTCAAGATTTGATCCACCGCCCGCTCCTCTTTTACCTCGTGAAGCCCTGTATGGTGGCAGAACTTGTCCGGTTCGGCTGAGGCATTCTGCTCAGAGCGGTGAAAAAATCCACTATGTGGATTTTACGAGCCTGTACCCTTATGTAAATGCCACACAGGCTTACCCCATAGGCCATCCCAAAATTCATGTTAAAAATTTCAGAGATCCGAGTCACTATTTTGGCTTGATTAAAGCTGTCGTTTTGCCACCCAGAAAACTGTTTTTCCCTGTTCTGCCTTTTAAAACATCCAAAGGTAAACTCGTTTTTACACTGTGTCGCACATGCGCTGAAATGAATAATCAATCTGATTCTTGTTCACACAGCGCGTCTCAACGTGCTTTGACGGGCGTTTGGGTGAGTGTAGAGCTCAATTACGCTTTGGATTCAGGTTACAGTCTGGTGAAAATGATTGAAGTCTGGGATTTTGAGAAAAGCAGTAAAGATGTGTTCGCGGGTTACATTAACACGTTTTTGAAGCAGAAACAACAAGCGTCTGGTTTTCCTGAAGGATTGATTGATGATGAGTCGAAAAGAAAATACATTCAGGACTACCAACTTCGTCAGGGAATACTATTAGATGCGTCCAAGATTCAGCACAATCCTGCTAAGCGTGCCATTTCAAAATTATGTCTCAATTCACTCTGGGGAAAGTTTGGCCAAAGAGATGATCTTGTACAAACCACATTTGTTCAAAAACCTGATGAATTTTTTGACATTCTGTTTTCAGGGAGATACAATGTTAAATTCTTCAGTTTTCTCACTTCAGGAGCTGTTCTGGTGCAACACAGTTTGGCAGAAAAATGCCTAACGACTCCTGGCAGAAGCAACAACATTTTTATCGCTGCATTCACCACAACTTATGCCAGATTGAAATTATTAAATGCGTTGAAC
The DNA here is from genome assembly GCF_043380555.1 of Nothobranchius furzeri. Lineage (NCBI taxonomy): Eukaryota > Metazoa > Chordata > Actinopteri > Cyprinodontiformes > Nothobranchiidae > Nothobranchius > Nothobranchius furzeri. The sequence continues at coordinate 22,223,038 of NC_091742.1, forward strand.
AAACTGGGAAATCGCGTCATTTATTACGATACAGATTCTATAATTTATTCTGTCAAAGAGAATGAGTGTGTTTTACCAACAGGACCGCTGCTGGGGGATTTAACCGATGAACTGCACGGCGATTCCATCACGGAATTTTCATCAGCCGGTCCAAAAACGTATGCTTACAAAACCCGGGACCGCCAGCAGGTGGTGATAAAGGCTAAGGGTATCACACAGTCATTCATTTCATCTGATCACATCAATTTTGACAGCTTAGCGCTGCTGGTTGAGGGGTACGTGGCTGGAGAAAGGGGAAGATTTTTGCAAACTCAACAGGATGTCATCAAGAGGGATAAAAAAGGTCTCACTCTCGCGAATGTTTCATTTGTGAAAAGGTTTCGTGTGATTTTTGATAAGCGGAGGTTATTTGCTGACGGCTGTACAGAACCATTTGGGTATTAAAAATGGAAACTGATTTTGACGCTAGACTAAAGTCTCCATTCAGTGTACAAATTGCTGGTCCGTCAGGCTGTGGAAAAACCTTTTTTGTAAAAAGTATTTTGGAAAATTGTATGCAATGTTTAACTGAAATGCCAAAAAACATTGTGTGGTTTTTTACATCTTATCAACCTATGTATGATGATCTTTGTAATAAAAGTATTCGATTCGTTCAAGGTCTCCCGCTTTCATTCGAGGATGATGATTTATTTCCATCGGGTCAAAACCACTTGGTGATCTTGGATGACATGATGTCTCAAACCTCCAGTCATCCTGGAGTGCTAAAATTATTTACCCAGCTGAGACATCACAGAAATATGAGCGTCATTTTAATCACTCAAAATGTTTTTCATCAAGGAAAACATAGTCGTTCCATCAGCTTAAACACCAATTATTTGATTTTGTTTAAAAACCCTCGAGACAAATTGCAAATCAATGTTTTAGCAAATCAAATATATCCTAACCAAAAAAGATATTTCATGGAGAGTTTTCAAGACGCTACGTCAGAACCGTACGGTTATTTAATTGTGGATTTAAAAGCGGAAACGCCAGACTCTTTCCGTCTCCGTACGGGTTTACTTCCGGATCAACTCACCGCGGTGTATTTGTCTAAAACAGAGCCATGTCAGCCCGTATAAAACGCAACGCCAAGATTCTACGTGCTTTGTCACGTATGAAACCTCGCAAACGTCAGGAGTTTTTAAAAGGGTGCTCCGATGACGTTCTGAAGGCTTTATGCGAAATAGCTTTAAACGTGATCAAAGGAAATATACATCTATCGCCGCGACAATTTCGAAAGTTGTCTAAAAGCAAAGAATTGCTCAGACAGTTGACTCATAACAAAACTAGCCTTTTTAAAAAAAAGAAGCTTTTAGTCGGTCAGAAAGGCGGATTTCTACCCATACTCTTAGCAGCCGCTGCGCCTCTGATCGGCGAACTGATAGGTGGCTTAATAAGGAAATAAACGATGGCTTCTCAAAAAATGTTTATGGTGACCCCCCAACAATTACGTCAGCTTGTTAAACCTACGATACGGGACGTGGCTGAAGAGAATCTTGACTCTGAAATGAAATTAATTATGCAGGAGACGGGATTAACGCCGTATGAGAAAATTAAAAAATACAATGCGCTGTTACAGCGTTATCTGAAGTTGATGAGAGCCGGTCTACACGAAAGTGCACCTCCCACTGAACCGCCCACTGTGACGGCTGAGCCTACGTCAGCTGTAGAAACAGCGGCTGACACACTCATTAATGAAACGCTACAGAATCTTCCTGTACGCGGAAGAAAAAACGCCGAGTACCTGCTGAAAATGACACGATTAAACTGGACTCCGACGGGGGAATTTAAATATAAAGGCGATGTGCAGAAAGGATCACACATCCTTGACTTGATTAAAAGCATCAGCAACCCGTTAAAAAAACATACACAATCAGAACCGACGGGTTGGACTCCTTTCCTAAAAACTCTAGTAGAAAAAAATGTACCCTTATCTATCGTGTCCAATCCGCTAGCGAAACGTCAGATTACGCAACTCAGGAACGGAGGGGTTGTACTTCCGGATTCTGAAGACGTTTTGAAGAAAAAAAAGAAAAAACCGAGGAGAAATATCATTTTATCACCAAGCTGGAGCGATGTCCCCACTTTGAAGAAATGGATCAGCTTTACACCTTAACTCTCTTGTTTGTTCAATAAAACTTTATTCAAAACAAATTTCACAGTCCGTGACATTCTTTAAACATTTCAAGAGTACAATTCACCTGTGTGTAGTAAACATCATGACGTTTGATGCAATTTGAAAATTTTTTAACAAAATGATAAACCATAGCATCATTTTTATCTACATTTTTATGATATTTAGACATAATTTGTTTCAGAGAAAGTCCACAAGCCTTATGACACAGGAAAAAAACACAATGCTGGCCACAACGGTCGGATGCAAAACTCTGTAGCTGACGATCCTGATATTGTATTCGTGAACAACGTTCTGTTAGAAAATTCAGGATGTTTTCAGGGTAATATTTAAATTCAGGCGATAGACCGTAAGAGTCAAAAAATGTCCCGAGGCCATTTTGTTCCACAGCTAGCGCCAACCAGTGTTCACCGGGTAAATGGACAGGATGAGTGTTTACCACAAAGTAGGCCGGTAGTCGAATGTTTTTTGGGACGGTAGACAGCTGATCAGACGCGTACACGCCACCAAAATAATCTCCCAGCAGGTTCGATAATATCCCGTCCAATTCGTGATTATCCATTAATAATAATCCACCAATACCTCTCTCTTTGAGTTTATCTCCAGAATGGAGTCGTAACACGCATACACAATGAGTGTAGCCGTGGCTCTCAGAGGTTCTCCAAAGCGCATCTCCATCCTCAGGTTGCCGGTGGAAACGGTTGAAAGCGCCTCCGAGTCATCCGCTGTGTTCAGATTAAAGGCAAAGAGTGTATACCCCTGTTGATATTCCAACCTATTAATCGATAGAGGCAAATCTTTCAATTGTCTTGAAGTGGCTGTAAACAGATTATAAAATTCTCTGACCGATGTTCCCTGGTAAAAAGTAGGTTGAAAGGCTTTCGATGGAATCTGTTTTCCGTCTCTGGACAACGCCAGATATTCCACATTCATGTGGCGAAAATTAAAAGGCGAAAGATCTCGACGTCCTGTGTAAGCTTCGTGATCCACTAATCCTAAAACGATATATTTAGGAATGGCGCCGAGAAAGAGGTTCTCCAGATTACATATCCTCGAATTTTGTGGAATGGAATAAGTTTTGACGGTCACGCGTGAGAGCGGGTACATGGCGTTTGCTTTTAGTAAAGCAGACTCGTGACCCAAACGTACGGCGGGTGAAATATTAACTTTCTTCACAAAAAGCGATGCACCCAGGAGTTTCAGCTTGTAGGTGGAATCACGCGCCCCCATCAGACAAAACGCATCACACGCGCGTGTCAGTTTAATTCTGAGATCGACGGAATTTAAAAGAAGTCTTTCACAGAAAAATATATCAGAATGCAGGGGTCCTATCAGATCCACTTCTCTGGAGTTTTCTGTAAAAGTCGCTCGTTGATTAAGGCCTAAATTGCGTCCGTTAATTACAACGGTGGAATCGTGCGCGCCTGCGGTGTCTTTGAAGAACAATCCCGCGCTGAATTGGGAATTCAAACTCGCTTCAGAAAAGTTCAGCAGGGTTTCGATGATCGCTCTGTAGGGGTGCGTGGCGCTGGACTGTGAAATCAGACGATCGCCGAGAACCACGTCACATTGTGAGAAAATCGTGTTTAACGGGTAATTAATCAGACCGGTGGCAGCACCATCATCTAGCGGGCTGCCGTCATCGTTTGTAATTTTCACCCGCAAAAATAGAAGAGTGTCGTTTAAATCCAAATATTTTTCTCCATCTCCGGGGACAAAAAATTCTACAGGCCCGCCGTCCGTCAGGGCCGCTATGGGTAAAATTTCGCTGTAGATCTTATCTTCGATAGACAACTGAGTCATGGGTACGGTGAAGAGATCCAGTTCACTCAGCGTACATTCTGACGATTTGCTGTGGAGCAGTGACATGATTAAAAAATATCAGAGCCCGTCTGGCGAGACTTCTTCCTCTTTTGCTTGCGTTTTGTAACTGGAGGTTTGATGCGTCGGTCGCTTCGTGATGTAGATGTCTTTAAACGCCTGCCGGGGGGTCTTTTGCGAACACGCCTCGACAGAACCATGAGGCCTGACCCCTCTTGGGCATTAGGGTCATTGATTTTACCGACGGCTCTCGTCAACACATCTGACATGATTCCTGTAGCGGCCTTTTTGAGATGCGGTTTAGCCAGAGCAAATCCTTTTTTAACAAAAGGTGATATGAATCGAAACAGTCTTGAAAATATCGATCCAAAGCCACGTCCGTACATATAAGGAACACCGCTAAAACCTGGTAAACCATGACCGGCCTGAGTGACGTAATAATTGATAAAACGGTTGGGATCGTTTCTCTGCAGGTGATAAATCATGTCTGCAAGACGTACGAGTGAAACTGACTCTCTCGCCCTGTTTCACGAGCGTTATATTATTGTATTTCTCTGATGTGCGGGCCTGAAATGAAGCCTCACCGTTGTTTTTCCGTATAAGAAGTGAATCGGCTCATTCTGATCAGATTTTATTTCGATATGAATGCTTTCTATATGATTCGTAGAAACGCTGATGTAATCCACAGGATTAAACACATGAGTGACCGTGTGACCGAAGGTCCCTTCAACTTTCACCGTACGTAATAAAGGCGCAAAGACGTCCCCGACCAACTGCTCGGTCACGACATCCGTGTAGCAGTAAAATTGATATAGACCGCCTGTTAAATCGGGTGGGTGAGGCGCCGATTTGATAGGTTCATCGAAGCCTGAAGTACCTTCAGGCGTCAACCACTCACCCGCGTTGAAACCTAACAGATAGGCCAGAGGCGCTAAAAATCTAAATTCTATTTCATCACCGATCTGATATTTGAGAATGGGGTCGGGGAATCTGTGAATGAGATAGAAATCAGGATCAATCTTTCTCATAGCAGTCTCACATTCCATTCTAAGTGTTTGGATAGCTTTATAATATCCGGGAGTAATCGGAGCTCTGTTGATTTTCTTAGGTTCTTTCACTCGTCGCCATTCAACAAACGCACGATCGTTCGGTAAATTAAACCACGAGTGTACGTAAGTGATTTCAGACAGTCCCACTTGCCACCTGCCATTGAGATTGATGTGACGGGCTAGATCGGTTCTGTAACTGGCAATCGTGTTATTTTTAAACACCTCGTTACTGGCGTTAGAGGGCAATGTGATATAAAAACCCTCCTCTTGTCTCAGATCCATTTTTTTATTGTATCTGTTTTTTAAACGTCGTGCAGGTCTGAGGCTTTAATCCAACTGGAAAATTTTTGAGGCCATCCAAGCCATTTAACAAACACTTGCTTCTGGCCTCTGTAAGTTCTGCGCTTTAAAATTTTTTCAACGTGGAAGGATCGTTCGGTCGATAAGTTTACTTTCTGCAATTCGGGTTCATAAAATGACCCTTCAATTTTTTCCCCATCAAAATCTTTGAGTTTATAAACCGGCGGTGCTCGATGAAGACACTGGTCTACCGTGAACAGCTCGTGCGTGAAACTCTGCTCATATTTTTTATCAAAAACACCTCTGAGTTTGGAAATTCTCACAACGTCACCCCTGTTAAACTTCATTTTCTTTGCAGGCTTCGGTGCGGTGGTCCCGTAAAGGTTGCGAAACACTTGCCATTGATTTTCCGTGTTAACTTCAAAGGGGGCCATTTTGATAGAAGTGTGGTAGCTATGATTATAACCTTTCACCAAATCTTGAATTACATCTATGTAGCGATGGGTGTTTTTGGCTGTGAAATATCTCCACATTCTACCTTTTAGAGTCCTGTTAAATCTCTCCACAACGCTGGCCTTTACGCTGCTGGCTGTGGCAAAATGCACAATTTCATGTTTCTTCATGAGGGCTTCAAATTTCTTATTAAAAAATTCTTTACCGGAATCCGTTTGCAATTTTTTAGGGACACCGCTGTCTTTCAAAACTGAAGCAAAAGCTTCTGTAACATCTTTCCCCGATTTGTTTTTCAGGGCTCGTACATAGGCTTTCTTTGAAAATACATCTATGACGGTTAATAGGTAATTGAAGCCGTCGTTTGATTTTGACAAGGCCTGCATGTCGCATAAGTCAGCTTGAAACTGTTTTAGCGGCCCTGAGACAAAAACCTTATTTCTCGGAAAATGAACTCTTGCAGGTTTGTGAAGTGTATAGGCGTCTTGTTCTGAGAGAAAATCGCGAGCCTTATCCGATGAAACTTTCTCCCCAATATCTTGTTGTAAACCGGTTCTAAACCTTTCCACACCACCGTAACTACCCTGATGTTCTGGTGTAAAATAAACCTTTTTCATCACCTCCTCCATCTCTGATGAATGGTTGGCAAAAATGATGCACATTTGTTTTCATTAGTTCTTTTTATTTCATAAATTGTACACACAATCTAATCATACTGTAAAAAACAGCAGTCATCAAATATAATCACACAGTCTAATCATACTGTAAAAAACAGCCGTCAAATATAGTGAATAAAATCACACAGTCTACAAATATAATCTAAACACTAGTCAGAACTAAAAACAGTCGTCAAATATAATGAATAAAATCACACAGTCTAATCAGAACTAAAATCTAATGACGCTACCGTCAGAGCTAAAATCTAATCATACTGTCGTCAAATATAATAATAAAGTTGTAGAAGAGCCCCTCCGCAGCTCGCTCACTCCATCACCACCCCGGACAGCGCGTCCAGGTCAGCTTTGGACAGGCGATCGTACACCGGAAAAATGTCTTTGTGAATGGGCATCACAGCCCTGAATCCGTGCAGCTGCGTCACAGCCATGGTGAACAGAATCTCAGTGTCCAGAGGCTGGAAGCCGTGCAGACTGAGAAAACTTTGAAGAGCCGGAATCAGTTTAGGTGTTAAAACCCTGCGAATAATGTCCGTAAAGTGAAAATCGTAAAATAATTCATTTTCAGCTACGTAAAGACATTCGTGTTGCCGTTGACTGGGGTGATCGATCTTGCATCCGTGGCAGATGGTTGGTAAGTGAGCTTTGATCGCCATGTTGACCAAGTGAAGAAGACCCATTTTCACACGGTCTACTTTGTCTTCTGAAAACACCCAGTCAGGCAGACGGTGAGGCTCCTCATCGGTGCTCTGGATGTCGAGGGGTTGCACATCCTCCTCCTCCTCATGACCTGGCGGCGGCTCAGGGTTTGATGTCACCAAAGGTGGATCAGCCCCATCGACCCAGGGCCTGAATGGTACGTTCTCCGGAACCTCCATGATGGTGGGGAGTCGTGGTAGGTTATCCTCTGGAAAACACGATGGGGCCGATGCGGGCCTCGGACTGCCGTTGTATCTCGGCGGTGGTGGTGATGGTAGCGATCTGGACCTCGGACTGGTGTTGTATCTCGGTGGTGATGAATCCGTTAGTACCCAGCTCGGTGGTGGGCTCCAAAGGTCTTTAAGGGTCGTCTGATTGTAGAACCCCGTCATGCTGATGCTTAGATCGTCTGGATGAAATGGTTTCTAACTGTAAGCTCTTTATAACTAGTGCTGGATGGGGGGCGTGGTATGATGATGCAACCTCCTCCTCCTCCTCCTAAGGCAGGTCTTAGAACTCCAGCTTTTTTCGCACTGTCAGAATGTCGTTCCAACAGCGGCTGGTACGAAAAAATGAAGTAATACGATCCTCCACTTCATTTATTTTTTCACACCAGGCTTCGAAAGGTACAACCTGTAGAAGGCGGTAAATTCCGCATACAGAATGCACATTCTCCAGCACAAAAAAGAGCTCAAATCCTCTCACACGGACCGAGGCCTTGAACATCCACTCTCCATCAGCATCCTCTTCCCCCTCCCATGAAGCGCTGAATGCTGTCACAGCGTTCTGGATTTCATCCAACGTTGGAAGAGCTTGCGGCCCGCTGCGATTGACTGGCGGACGAGGTCTCTCAGGATCATCTCTGTGCACCTTGCGTGGAACAGCCAGCCTGAGCACAGCCCAATCGTTGTAGGAGAGAACCGCTGGTGAGTTTGATAAATAGGATTTAAGAGGTTCGCCCTCAGCCACATCTTGGATTAAACACAGTTCCTTAGTGTCGTAGCTGAACCGGTATCCAAAACTACCGCTATAGCCATAAGGTTCCAACTGCCATATTTGCTCCAAGATCTCTTTACCGCCGAAAGGAGGAACCTGCACTCTGCAGATGTAAAATGTAGATTTGCGGGGCGCTCCAATTCCAGCCGGCATCTGATGTATAGCGATGGATTTTTCACAAAGCATGGTTTTTGACAGCGGTATATCCACGCTCTCTTCTTTCACTTTTTGAGTTGAAGTTGAAGCGTCTGATGTAGTAGACACTTCTTCAGCGCGGCCTGGTGCTTCATTCAGCTCCTCGTGGTTCATCATTTTTTCTTAGAGCTCGGCTTTTCACCATTCGGACAGATCTGAGCTTTTAAAGAGTTAAACACAATAGGATTACACTCAGAAGGGAGGGGCTGTGGGAACCGATGGGCTATCACAAAAAAGAAACCACACACCATTACACACATTAGCCTATGACGTGGGATATCATGGACGCTCAACAATACGCCATTGATGATGCGGCGTGGGGGGTCTAGACCATCTGGACACGTTCAACAATACGCCATTGATGATGCGGCGTGGGGGGTCTAAACCATCTGGACAATTAACAATACACATGTCCATTTGATTAATGATACGGAAGGGGGGGCAAAGATTGAACAATACACCTGTCCATTTGATTAATGATAGGAAGGGGGGGCAAGGTCAAGGGTCAAATGAACAATAGGAATGAAAGGTCAAAGAACAATAGACCTGTCAAAATGTTTGACGAAAGGTGTCTTATAATACTCTCTGACGTCAACTGAGGCTATAGTCGGACGGTGGAAGGAATACTTTGAGGAGCTCCTCAATCCCACCAATGCGCATTCCGAGGAGGAACCAGAGCTGGGAGGCCTGGGGATGGACTGTCCGATCTCGGGGGCAGAAGTTGCTGAGGTAGTCAAACAACTACACAGCGGCGGAGCCCCGGGGGCGGATGAGGTTCGTCCTGGGTATCTCAAGGCTATGGATGTTGTAGGGCTGTCATGGTTGACACGTCTCTACAACATTGCGTGGTCATCGGGGGCAGTTCCTAGGGAGTGGCAGACCGGGGTGGTGGTCCCCATCTTTAAGAAGGGTGACCTGAGGGTGTGTTCCAACTATAGGGGGATCACACTCCTCAGCCTCCCTGGAAAGGTCTACTCCAAGGTACTGGAGAGGAGGGTCCGATCGATAGTTGAATCTCAGATAGAGGAGGAGCAATGTGGTTTTCGTTCTGGCCGTGGAACTGTGGACCAGCTCTATACCCTTGCAAGGGTGATGGAGGGGGCATGGGAGTTTGCCCAACCAATCCACATATGCTTTGTGGATTTGGAGAAGGCTTATGACCGTGTCCCCAGGGGCACCCTGTGGGGGACGCTCCAGGAGTATGGGGTGGGTGGCTTTCTGTTAAGGGCCATTCAGTCCCTTTACCAGAGGAGCGTGAGTTTGGTCCGCATAGCCGGTAGTAAGTCGGACCTGTTCCCAGTGAGGGTTTGACTCTGCCAGGGCTGCCCTTTGTCACCGGTTCTGTTCATCACTTTTATGGACAGAATTTCTAGACGCAGCCGTGGTGTGGAGTGTGTCGAGTTTGGTGGCAGGAGAATCTCGTCTCTGCTTTTTGCGGATGATGTGGTCCTCCTGGCTTCATCCAGCTCTGACCTTCAGCTCTTGCTGGGTAGGTTCGCGGCCGAATGTGAAGCGGCTGGGATGAGGATCAGCACCTCCAAATCTGAGACCATGGTTCTCGACTGGAAAAGGGTGGCTTGCCACCTCCGGGTCGGGGGAGAGGTCCTACCTCAAGTGGAGGAGTTTAAGTATCTCGGGGTCTTGTTCACGAGTGAGGGTAGGAGGGATCGGGAGATCGACAGGCGGATGGGTTCGGCGTCTGCAGTGATGCGGACGCTTAGCCGATCTGTCTTGGGGAAGAGGGAGCTGAGCCAGAAAGCCAGGCTCTCGATTTACCGGTCGATCTACGTCCCAATCCTCACCTATGGTCATGAGCTTTGGGTAATGACCGAAAGAACGAGATCGCGGTTACAAGCGGCCGAAATGAGTTTCCTCCGTAGGGTGGCCGGGCTCAGCCTTAGAGATAGGGTGAGGAGCTCGGACATTCGGGAGGGACTCGGAGTAGAACGGCTGCTCCTCCGGATCGAAAGGAGCCAGTTGAGGTGGTTTGGGCATCTGGCCAGGATGCCTCCTGGACGCCTCCCCGGGGAGGTGTTTCGGGCATGTCCTGCCGGCAGAAGGCCCCCGGGTCGACCCAGGACACGTTGGAGAGGTTACATCTCCAATCTGGTCCGGGAACGCCTTGGGGTCCTGCCGGAGGAGCTGGTGGACAAGGCCGGGGAGAGGACGGCCTGGAGCTCCCTAGTTGGGATGCTGCCCCCGCGACCCGGACCCGGATAAGCGGAGGAAGACGACGACGACGACGACGAGTCCAAAATGAAACTTAACATGTTTAACATGAGGTATCTGAACCATAACAGAGGGATTTGCATTTCATTGGTGGAAACAAAACCCACTGCACACTGCTGCCAACTAGCAGTTGACATTAGAATTGCACAAAAAGAAAATACATCAATGTTTGCCTGTAAACTCTTCCAAAAATTTGATACATGACTTTTGAATATCGATGTAACATTGCAGGAAAAAAATCCCAATATATTGCCATATATATATATTTGATACACATCTTTTGAATATCGATACAATATCACTAGAAAAAATATCTTACATCCCTAGTTTACAAATAATGAAATTAAAAACATCATACTGGCAAGTGTAGCTAAAAAAGAAGAAAAAAGACAATGCTCAGACCGGGATGCGAATCTGCGCAAAAATACACATCAGCACAGACTACGAAGTCTGCTATGGCACTTGTCGCCTAAGTCACATTTCCTGTCCTAGCTAGGGGAGACTGGCTTTAGACCAGAGCCTACCTTCTGGGAGAGGAGCAGGGCTTGATGATGTAATTAGTTTATACTGACCCTTTACAAGATTTTCTAAGTAAAACCTCAAATTTGCAGCTGAAACAGGAAAATGAATGAATGCAGCCAAAAACAGGGTTGGGTTTTTTTTCATGAGAGAATAGTTAAAAAGCTCCAAAAAGTGGATTTTCCATGATATGGCCCCTTTAACCAGGTTGGTTTCCAGACGCAACTTTTAAGAACAAAGTCCTTAAATTTTCAACAATGTTGGTGTCCGGATCTTCCAGGAGCTTCAAGTCCACCTGCTTAGGATTATTGTCCTGGTAGTCCATCCAACTGTGCTCAAGTTTCAATCACATCTCTTATGAGTTGTACCAGAATGTTTCACCTATTTTGTAATTTGAATTGCTTTTATTTTTGATTTATTCAATATATTTACCTTCAACTGAACCATGTTCAGCGCTTTGGGCTTCCTGACAGGGTTGCGGAAGGCGCTTTATAAATAAAGCTTTGATTGATTGATTGATTGATTGATTGATTGATTGATTGAGTTAAGCTGAAGAAGAAGAATTTTACAAGTAGTCCACATCATGCAGAGATCCAGACCCATATCATTAAGCTACAACCACCAGGCTTGACAGATGGAATAATGTTTTCAGGTGCGAAAGCCTCACCTTTACTTACTGTGATTGTGGTCAAATGTCTCAAAGTTTGCTTCTTCTTTTCACAAAATATTTCTCCAGGAGACTTTTGTCCTGTCCTTGATGGAAGCTGCAGATTTTCTGGTTTTCCCTCACACCATTCATGTAGTTGTAAAACTAACTTGAATTTGGACAAGAAGACTGGTGTTCCAGGTAGGCCCGGGCGATAAATCGATTTAATGAATTAATTCGAATTATTTGTTACAGGTGATTAAAAAAAAAGTTAATCGAATATTATGTAATAGTGCCTTTTTGGCCACCCGGAGCTTCCGTAGTGTTAGTTTCACATTACCGCGACAACAGCGTCACAGCACGCACACGAAACTGCAACAGCAAGCGACTCCATGGCCACCGGTGCGAGGGGGAAGTTTGTTCCTAAAGCCCGATTCATGCTTCTGCGTCTGAGTCAGTGCGGAGACAGCAACGCTATTATCCGTCCCTGCAGGCCTGCTGGAGAGCTCTGCAAGGACGGACAGAGTCGCGCTCTCTTTTCTAAACATCTGTGTGTCGAGACGGACAACGCAAGCTTGTGATTGGTCAGGACGCCGCTGTCGTCTACACCGCCGCCATTGTGCCCTCAAAAACATAAAGAGAGCTGAGGATAACTAGTGGCAGACACGGAGCAGCTTGAAGAATACCTCGTGTAAAAAACTCTAAAATATGAACGTTTAATTCCCTGTGACTGGAGGAGTGAAAAGATGCGCTGCAAGCGTTTTATTTGTGGACGGAAATGACAGGAAACGTGGGTTTAGAGGTGGCGAGCGCATGACGAGGTGGAGGAGGATGAGAGACAAATGTGTCTGTTAAAAAGTCTCTTATATACAAAAAAACACAATATAAACATACTATCTTGGACTGGATACATGACAGGATACCACAGAACTGCGCTAGCCCTCTGTTGTCCTGGTGGGGAATTGCTTTGCAACACTCCCCAGGAGACGGAGAAGTATGAGGGCAAAATGTCTCCATCTGTGCGCCGTCCGTGCGTGTCTCTCCCTGTTGGAGCTGACGGAGAAGCATGAATCAGGCTCCAGAAAGGAATTAATTCATCCGTTGTTTGGAACTGGTTTGGGTTTGCTGCGACGGACGCCAAGCGTGGCACTTTTATTTCAAGAGGGTGTTCATTGATCCATTATTCATCTCAGAAATGTGGGTTACATTTGTCTTGCTTGTGATTAAATAATAAGCAAAATTGGCTTTAAGGTGCCTTCCATTTGTACTTATTGCTATTCTTAATAGTTGAGGAGGAGAGAGAATCGGAAAAAAATTCTTAAATCGAATAAAAAAATATTTTATCGGAGATAAAATTTTTAGGCAGTATCGCCCAGCCCTAGTTCCAGGGTTTCGTGATAGAAGTCATCATCATTTTCTTTTCTTCTGAAGGTGACAGATTTGGTCATGTCCCAGACCTTTGGAGACGTTTGAAAAACTCCAAAAGACTTTACTAGTTTAAACAATCTTACAACAACCTAACCCTAACTTTTCTATTACGCTTAGTATTGGTCAATCCAACAAAAGCAGCCAAACATATCTAACTAATGTTGCAAAGAGAAACTATCAGATGCAGTCAATCATAATCACTAACGAAGAGCTCATGAGCCTTGGCCTCTTTAAGTTGGAAGAACCTTGAACAGATTTGGGTGAATGTACATTTACATCTCAACCTGTTGCAGAACTTGTTTCCCTTTCCCAGCCCTACACCTTTACCCCGAGAAGAGCTTGTAATCCCAAATAGTGTGCTGGGATGAGCTGTTAAATCCCTTGTAGGAACGGGAAGCAGTTTTTGGTTGTAAGAGATTGGTGGGGGGAGGGGATTGAGATGGAGCATCGTCAATCCAAAGCTTATGGAGCTGTCAGGTTTCAGTCCCTATCAGAGAGCATTGATTTCCCGTCACATATTCGACTGTGTGTGCTTTTTACACTCGTCTTTGACGGGAGCGCTTCGCATAATGGCGCCGCTTTGGTTGTTATGACCGCATCAGGAAGCCCGTTCATTTATTGATCTGTGTTGATGCCAAGCATGGTACTTTATTTAAATTGATCCACAACAGGGCAGCCAAGTGTCGGTTTCACACACTGATGTTGAATGAAAACTACCAGGCTGTATACTGAGTCCTGACGCAGTGGCGACGTGGGAAGCAGCTAAAAAGTGCTAATGTCTCCAAATATGGAGATTTAACATTTCCCTTTAGCAATGTATTCTCAGTGAATTTTTAAGAGGGGATGGAAAATATATTTTTTGCATTAGTGATATCTGTGACCTTTCCAGCACTCAATTCAGCTGTCAAAAGCCTTACAGCTGGGAAGCAATGAACAATAAAAATAAAGATCCAGATACACTTGAAATGACTGATGTAATGACTATTAAACTTTTTTGACATTTACTGAAAATAACATTTTTTATCATGCAATACAGCCTGAATGAAGATGTAGCACAAAAAATACAGTTTTATCACATATCATTAGGCACTGTAACAAATATTACAAACTGTACAAAACTGAAGCCACCACATTAATTTCTTAATTAATCTGAAACAGTGGAAGAAGACAACAAATGTGTTGTGTTTTCCACAGAGATCAGGCCTCATAATGGAGATTTTCAATGTACATTAAGAGGACGCTGCTTGACAGAGCAGTCTCAATCTCTCGGCCATGCCTGGACATTAGTAAGAGTCATTAGGCTCATTTAGATGAGGTTGTTAGGCCGATGAAATGAGGCCATATATTTGAATGCAAAAACAAAAAGAAAGAGATGATAGCTGCTCATTGTTGCACAATCTCCTCAAAGTCAAACACAAAATAATTCTTAGTGAAAAGTAATGGCCAAGAGGAGGCTTAAAGTCAATCGATCCAGAAAGCGAGTCATATTGTTGTATCTATGATCAAATTTGGTGTGGGGAATGTGTTTATTCAATACATTGGCAGTGGTCTCTGGTAGAAATGAATGCCTTGCAAGCTGTACTTGGGGCAAAAAAAGCCCTGAAGCGCTTGGATCATCACGGACAAGTCTGCTGCAGCAGAAAGTAGCACACCACGGCAGGATTCCGAGTTTAATTTGGTGATATTTGGACATCTCTCCTTGAATTGGATAACAGAAACACTATCACTGATTCTGTTTGCTCTGCAACGTTGATGTTTAATCTCCACAAATGAGCCTGAGGGAGTTTTTCTGTGTGGTGGAGTTGCTAATGCTAATGGCTGGCTTCTAGTAGCCGAGATGCTCTCTGCTGTTTCCCAGACGCTAATCCAACAACAGCCTTCCCCGTTGTGAGCCAAGATGGGTGAGTCCATGAATGTTAAGTGACAGTGTGATATAGATCTGTCAGGATTTTCTAATCCTAGTGTTTCACCATCTAGCTTCTGTCAGAAGCTAAGGCAGGAGATAGGTGTAGAAGACTATTTTCATGTTCAGCCTGCATGAAAAACTGCATTAATGGCCAATAATAATCAGAAAAAATCATTAAAAAAAATTTTTCAGAGTTACACACCGTCAAAGATTTACACATACCTTTCGTATACCACCACACAATTATACTATTTTAATTTTATAACAGATTCCTGTAACCAAATGAAATATGTTCTTCTAATTGATATTTATTTCTAGCTAGAATGCTTTTGCACCTTAAACAAAGCATTACTTGGGCAGCTGAACAAAAAATGATGTACAACATGTCAAGATGCAGATAAACCTGGACAGGGTTTAAGAACGTTAAAGACGTCTAAACATATGTCTACTACAACTACAGTAAGGTTGCAACTAACGACTATTTTAATAGTTGACTAGTCACGACTATTGAAACGATTAGTTGACTAATCGGATAATTATAAAATTTTTCTGAAAGCATGAGATTGCTTTAATTATGTGAAAAATGATAATACACACAACGAAGATGGGTACTTCAATGGAAAATGCATATTTTATTGAACATTGCTGCTGATAGGCCAATTCATACTAAAAGTTAATTAAAATGCCCTGTCTAACCCCAATTAGGCACAGTGCTCAGTCAGTATAGACATAAATGCATACATAAAATTAAAATACTTTTGTCAGGCACAGTCGGGCATAACATTAAATATCTCTTTATTAAAAGCGAAAATACATTTAAAAAAATGGACAATGCACATCCAAAACAAAACGTATTGGCTTTTGTGTTATTTAAATCTTACCGAGGCGAGTCATACTCGGTTTCATTCAACTGACCGACGTGCTTTCTTTTTAAGTGTTCATGTATCACCAAGGTGCTGCCGTGATACGCGAGGACTGCTTTGCAAATAATGCAGGTAATCTTTTTATTCGCCGAATCCAGGCTAGAATGCTCCCAAACTTTAGATGTTTTGGTACGCGTAGCTGCTGTGTCGTACGCCAACATTTCTGTTAGTTGGCGCTCAGCAGAGAAGCTATCGCACACGTGCAACTCTCGGCAGAGATTGTAATGAAGGGAGATGCCTCACTCGATCAGAGAAAACACGTCTGGCAACAACGTCGACAGTGAAATTCATTGTCGACTATTTCTATTGTCGATATTTGTCGACGAATCGTTGCAGCCCTAAACTACAGCAGGAACAACTACTTCAGAACTACTTGGTTTGAGTTGATGTCTTTAGAAATTAAAGATCCAATTCCATGTTATTTTGACTTCTCCAGCTACATAATTCTCTCTTTGTTTCACATTTTGATAAAAGGAAGAAAATTATGAGTTACCCTTTAAAGCAAACGTTCAGACCTTTTGAAGTAAGATTCTGTGAAACGTTATGAATAATTAATATTTCACCTGTGGATCGCTGCCGTCTTAAAATAACTTGTACCTCAATCTTTTATAATGGGTTCATGCAGATTATTTCCTTTAGAAACTGTAATATTTAGACAGATTTCTGTGGTAATTCTAAAGCAGACAAAGCTGGCTGCAAATGTTTCAGTAAAGCCTGGTTATTTATATTAGTTTATTTAATTTAGGGATGTCTCGATCTGATTTCAATACCCAGGTACTAATTTGTTATTTATTAGGGATGCAACAAACAATTATTTTGATCGTCGATTAATTGGATGTGGTCTCGACTCGATTAATCTGATTAAACAGGAACATTTAGTACTAATCAAAATTTATTTATGAAGCGTTTTTCATAATAAAAAAGTAACTGCTTTACAGAGTAAAATACCCCACATATCCCAAAAATGTCATTTGACAGGGTTTTCTCTCTCCTTCCTTTACTTTAACAACAAAACATGATTAGAAAACATTTCAATAGCATGCAAAACAACATGCCATCACCTCAGTTTATCAATGATCAAACTATGATCAGTAAAATTTTATGTATTTCTTTACCATAATCAGAAGTAAACTACTGGAAATGCTAATAAGTCATTTCTAGTGGAAAAAAATGTAAAGGTGACATATTTATTATGTACGGTTTGGCAAATATTTCAGTTAAAATTATGTTCACAGAGAGACGCGTTTGTGAATTACATGCTACAGTGACTTGCCATAAACCTGCAGCAGTGTTTAGCTGAGCAGACGCTAACCTGACAGCAGCTCTGCTCCATAGCACTGCTGTCAGCTAGGAATAAACAGGACGATAAGGTCTTCTCTTCCGCTTGTAGAGTTTAGATGTTCTTAGTTTCACAACCATCGCATTTTTCGGAACCCCACTCGATCGTGAGCCAGCTATCCACTAGCATTAGCTAATATGCCCATAGTTAACTTTTGATCCCAAACCTCAGTGTCTTTGCTGGTTTCCTTTTTCCTCCACAGAACCTAGATTAGCACATTGTGCTTCAGTAAACAAATTACTGTTCTAAGTGTGTCGTTCCTAATCCAAACACCGGCTTTCTCTCTTGTTCTGATCTGCCTCGGCCTGCTCTGCTGCCTCCTACACAAAGGTTGCGCGACATGGAAAAAGTTGCGCAACGCAAAAATCGATGACGAAATGCGATTTCTTCATTGATTTTTATCAATTTTATTGATTCACTGTTGCAGCCCTACTATTGGTCACTTTCTATCGGAATGCTGGCTACACAAAGCCTTTGATCTCTTTTTTTGACTTACTTTCCAGTGCTGCCTAGGGCTTGCACACCAGGCAGAGAGTAAACTAAATATCCAATATAATAAAAGGTAAACATGGTGGTAAGGCTTTAACATTTGTTTTAATATGTTTTACTATAAAACTGGCTCAATAAGCAAACAAGTAGCAACAATAACCCGAGAGATGAAAGGCCGATTCTGGAATTTTACATTAAAATAAAACAGCTTCTTTTACTGCTCAAGTGTAATGCATCAATTATTATGTTACAGAATTACCCAAAGCTGTTTTTCCCACTAACCAACAAAAGTTGTACCTCACTGACTTTAATTTCTTAATTTCAGTGTAAAGATGGACAAGGCAGGACTTTATAAAATGATAAATTCAGTTTTTGGGGGCTTTCTTGTAGGTTTCCTTCCATTTCTGTGCCCACGTCTGCAGCTGGGTACAGCTCTGCTGAAAACCTGGCATATGGTAAATAGCCCTTAAATTAGGTCCCTGGCCTTCCAGCTTGGTTATCTGTGATGATCGGAACAGTGTGTGCTGCTTGAAAAGGCCCATTTTCCCTCTGGCACACCATTTAACATGTCTCATTTACCAGGAAAATATGCAGGTCACACACCAAGAGATTTGTGGTCACATCCTTACCACGCTCAGTACAAATTTAAAGGATTTGAATTCGAACAACTATTAAATTTCCTTTCCTCCCCGTGTTTCCACCTGATAAATATTAATGTTGTCTTTTTTTTCTCAAAGACCACAATTAGTTTTAAACAGGTGCCTTCAGCACAAAGCGAGGAGAAAAAAATAATACCGTTCTGTGTGTCGATGGTAGTTCACCTAGACATTTGAGGGGCAGCTAATACACCCACCGAAGAGTCAACATTCAGTCAGGATGAGAACAAATATGCAGCTCAGCTATAAAAAGAAACAGGTCTGCATCAACTGGAAATTAAATTACAGATCTGGACTGGGACTGATGCTGACAACTGTGTAACATGCGCCATCCTCAGATGCTCCTCAGAAGCAAACAATCGTGAAAGGGAGCTGCTTGAAAGCACTGAAATAAAAATTTAACAGGAGATAAAATTGGAATGTGCAACTTTTATAGATGCTGAGTTGGAAATAATCTCAAATGTCATCCTTATGAACAAGGAAACTATTCTGAAGCAGACTTCTAGAAACTTGCTGCTTGTCAGGTCTGTATTCAATTCAACTATTTTTCTACAAATATTGCATATCTAATATTTTTATACAAAAACTTGTGCTCCCAAATGCTGATTTCAGTTTGTTAGATTCTAATTTCTGCCAAGATAAAAAGTAGACAGGCATCATTTTTACCGTTAATCTCTGGAAATATCCATCTAAATGTTGTTGAAAATTAATGAAATGACAGCTTCTTAACATATAACCATAAAAATCAGGTCTAAAATACATGGAAGCGGGTCAAAGTCGAAGGGCAATGCCATAATAGATGCCATGTTTCCTTCTACGGGAGTCCTTGAGGACAAAATACATTTACTGATTTATAACAAATGTTTACAAAACTTTCACCATTCATAAACGTTGTTTTACACATTTACCTTCACTCGCTGCCACTGATGTAAGCGAGTCTGATGTGTTAGTCATTTTGCTGAAGTTTGCACTCCCCAGGGCTTTTTGACCCTAATGGGGATCCGTTGGTAAGGCCTTAGCCCAACACAAAAATACAGCTTGCGCGCAACAATTTAGGTATCTACTGCCCCCATCACCAGGAAAAATACACACATTAACGTCTATAAATGACCCTCACTTGTACAGCACCTTTCAGAGTTAGAGGACTCCAAAGTGCTCTACACTACAGTGTATCATTCACCCATACACACACACACATTCACACACCGATGGTGATGAGCTACAGTGTAGCCACAGCTGCCCTGGGGCACACTGACAGAGGCGATATAATTATTATACTGAAGCACCACTTATTGTGCGTTCCTCTCTGGACAGCTTACCTACATCTCAGTTCAAATGCTTCACTGGCCTCTGATAAAGTTCCTCATTATTCCAAAAAATAAAAATAAAGCTATCCACCCCTATTGAATAAAGAACATTTTGATTCTATGGAAACTGTTTAGTGTTGCTCATGTTGGACCTTCCTGATGCTTTCGCTACAGTTGACCACAATATTCTGCTCAATAGGCTGAGGTGCTGGGTTGGTGCAGGGATTGACTTTAGATTGGTTCGCTTCATATCTGATGGATCATTTTATTGTAGCTACTTCTAAGTACAGATCTACCCCATAACCAGTCCAATGAACCGGCTCTCAAACGGCTCCTCATATGTTTTCGTTATTTAAAATAATTTATCACCAGAAATTATGTAAAAATTGTGTGAAATTATTGAACAATTATTGACCTACAAACTTACATTCACACAACTTTGCAACGTGAAACAGAGTGCAACAAAACAAATAAACTCTGTAAGTAAAATGTTTATAGACTTAACTATTTACAGGTAAACAACTTA
Organism: Nothobranchius furzeri; assembly: GCF_043380555.1. Lineage (NCBI taxonomy): Eukaryota > Metazoa > Chordata > Actinopteri > Cyprinodontiformes > Nothobranchiidae > Nothobranchius > Nothobranchius furzeri. Next base: position 22,243,363 of record NC_091742.1, read on the forward strand.
GAAAAGCTAAGATAATCCAACACATTCTCACTCCCAGCGCGTCAAAAACGAACGCTTGGTCAGCCACCCTCCACGTCAGACCCCTGACGCCAAAAGTGCCCTTTGTCGTTACTTATGTGCGAAAAGGGGTTTTCCCCTTATTTGACTGCAGATCCCAATGCAGCGTAAAACTGACGTGATGGGATGTCCGCTACCATTGCATCCCAATGCAGCGTTACACTGACACGATGGGATGTCCGCAGCCAGGGCACCAAACAAGCTCATTGTACATCACCTTAACCGTATCCTCTTATTTAACCTTCCCCTCACCCATATCCTAACCTTAACCATCTTGCTAGCAAACACATTAGTGATGTGTCGATCGCTCTAAAAGCCGGCTCTATGAAGTGAACGGCGGGAGCCGCCTCGTCATTGGTCGAGTTTGGACCGAGCCAACGCGAGGGGGAGGGTTCAACTACCACGGTGGAGGTTAAAGTAGAGGGTATTTGTAACCTCCCCCTCACCAGATGGTATGTTCTAACGTTCCCCTTGGGCGGCAAATACGAAAATTCAGTCAGACTCTGACTGTCAGAGTCAGAATGTATGGAAAACAAACGCTTGATCACAGTGAGAGTAACGTTTTAGGTAGCAAGAGGGTTAAGGTTAGGATGAGGGAGAGGGGAAGGTTATAAATAGTGAAACTTTAAGGTTTAGGTGCGGTTTAGGCCCGGCTACTTGGGCTCAAGCCCCGAATGTATTATGAAAAGCCCCAGATCTAAAACGTGGAAGTGACATGCAGTACCAAAGTCCAACAGAGAGGGAGCAGTTGGCAGTAGTTTGTATACAGCCTGCCTGAGCCTCCACCACTGAAGAAGCCCTTCAGCAGCCAGCTTCTTCTACAGTCTCTGCCTGAAACGCAAATGTAAAGAAGGACAAAAGGACATTTTTTTAGACCAAAAGTACCGCAACAGAACCCCAGCTTTGATGAGACTGTTGTTGACTCAGGTTTGTGAGTCTTATTTGAAAATATTTGATGTGCTGCTGGTTTGCCTAAAGTTAGCTCATCAGGTAAAGTTGTTGAAGAAAGAACACGGGAATTTTTACTATCATCTCACACTAAACACTAACAGGAACAATACTCTGACCTGAATATGCTTAATGTGTAGCTTCAGATTAAAAAATTATGTGGTACAAGACAAATATATATGATGTTGACTAGTGCGTGTCACGTGTGTGTGTGTGTGTGTGTGTGTGCGCGCGCGCGTGTGTTAAGCCCCGGATCTTCTTCAGTCCTAAATCCGCCCTTGCTGATTATTATTCTGATAATTTTAATGTTTTTTTTTTTTTTTCATATTTTGAATGCAGGATATATTTAGCTGTGATGTATTTGATTTGATATTTACTAAGCTAGACCAAGTATCATAGTCAGAATGTGTCAGACTGGAAAATTCTGTTTATTTCAGTAGATGAATGCTTCATTAGTACTTGTCATATGAACAGGAAAAATCTTGTTGGTTCATTTAAAAAATTGAATCCACCATCAATGGGCTTTTGTTTGT